>NC_056747.1:1203030468-1203330468 GCF_019279795.1 Protopterus annectens | reverse complement strand
CATGGACACCTGTATGCCACATGGCCTCACTGGTTGCATTCAAAACATTTAACCCTAGCTCCTGGATGTGTACCTGGACTAATGGCTTCCCCTGCTACTGGCGGATTCTGTTGGGGCAGTCTGTGCTGCCCGCCATGGGTTCCTTTAGTCCCATGAGCAGTACTGGGGGTCCCTTTCCTGTGCAGGGCTGCCCTGTTTGCTAAGTATAGTTCTTCCTTCTTCCCCAAATCCTCTGAAGTAGCACACTGTCTATCAGCTAACCAGATCCTCATGTCCTCAGGCAAAGTGCTAAGGGCTTGTTCCCTTACCAAAAGGTCTGCCAGCCCTTCAAAAGTGGTGACCTGACATCCACTCACCCAGCTATGAAAGTAAGTGCTCAGTTCAACGACATATTCACATACATTTTCATCTGCCTTGTGTCTATGCTCACAAAACTTTTTCCTATACATTTCAGGGGTTAGCTTAAAACATTCTAATAAATGTCTTTTTACAGCAGTATAATCAAAACAGTCAGTGTCCTACATTTTTGCTAAAGAAGTTACAATTTTACCATGGAGTAAGGGTGTCAGGAACCGTACCCAGAGCCCTTGGTCAACTTCATACTGTTTACATACCCGCTCAAACATATGAATGAAGCTATCAAAATTATCCCCCTCTTTAAACTGTGGAAGAAATTTACTGACCTTTTTTGCTTCTGGGGTCCGGTTACTCCCTTCCCCATTACCTCCATGACTCTGGTGAAGAGTCAACATTTCCCTCTCATGCTTCCTCTGCTGTTCATTTTCTAGGCTCCTCATTCTCTCGGTTGCTTCTAGTTCCATACGCCTGGCCTCCAACTCAAGTCTCTTTAGCTCCAGCTGGATTTTTAAGTCTACTGCAGAAAGGTTGAGCTGTCCATTCTCCGAGGATATTGTATCTCCACTGTCAGTCTGATTGTCCTCCAGGCTGCTGTTTTCTGATGCAGCTGTATCCACGGTTACAATCAGGTCTGCTTTAGTCAGGTTTCCATGCACCAGTCCCCTAGCCTGGCACACCTCCGCCAGCTGACTCCTTGTCAGCTTTCCATACTCTTTTGCTGACATGCTTCCTGCTCACCCTGACTAACGCTAAGCTAACAAAAGAAATAAAACAATTGTGATCTGAACTCTTGAGTATACGCTGCATGGCTGTTTTAGAGTACAAAACACTTTTAGAGATCACTGTACATAAGCTACAGGAATTCGCTCTACCCACACCACTACAAGCCAATTAGTTTGTGAAGTAGATCCCACCACTGCCAAACACTTGTGATGATCCTAGAGCCTCAATCCTCACCACTAACACCAGGGAGGTCGTCTCCTAGAAGAGGAAAGGATAACTAATACACACAGTAATTTAAAGTACAATTGCCCTTAAGTGCACACAGAGATCACAGTCATTCTGGGGTTGGTTGCTCCCTTGCTCACCAGGTCCCCAATAAAACTCCCCACTGTCACAGCTATAGGGTCCAGGTCTCAGCCTAACTGGGCAAGCTAAAACCTCCAGTACCCTCTCTGTCCAACCAGTGCTTCGTGTCCCTGCCAGGTAGCTGACACAACACACACACACTTTGAGATGAGTATTTATACACTTCACAGACACTCCTAGGAAAGGCTGACACAGATTCTCCAACTGTGCCCCTTTACCCAGACTACACGGTAGTAATTACTGCCACCACCCAGTTAATAATATCAGCAATTAAAAGGCCCTTAAAACGGTGTCCTATTATTACTGTGCAATACTAATATCCAATGGTAGTATGACTATACAGTCTAAGGCTTATCAGAGTGGCCTATTACAATAAACTCAATGTATTCTAGAGCTTATATCTACACAAATCAGCCACAGGCAGAAGGTTTGAAAAATATTAATAATAAATAATTAAAACACAAGACAAAACTACTACACCACCAAGTTATCTGAGTTCAGAGATCACAGAGAAACTTAAAATAATACAGTAGGACAGGTCTGATTTAAAAAAAAAATACCTAATTAATCTTTACTAGCTTTAACTATTCCTACAAGAAATCACAGTGCTAAAAACTTACATGTGAGCACAAGGCAGAGTGCTAGTAAGTGGATATCCAAGATCAAAATGCTTCTAGTCTCTTGTGAGAAATAGTATTTAAACATTACTAGCAAACATGTCTGTAAGGCCCTCCCAAAATTACATCATTTTTGACACTTAGGTTTTCCCGGTATTCATATTGCATCATCTTAACACCTGATCTGAGTTCTCAGGCCACAAACTGCATTATTTAGCAATCTAACACCTCCTCAGAAACGTACAACAATACAAGACATTTCACATGTATATGCTAGCAGAAACCAGAGCAATAAAGCCCTTCCACATCTAATTTCTAGTCATAAACTTTAGCCTTAAAACAATGGGCATGAAATCTTCATCCAGCCGCCCTGAAGCCGAATTGTAACATTAACGAGATTCATAAGATCTTTTCAACTTAAAAAGACACATTTGAAATACTTGGCTTGGTTTTCCTTACAGCAGATGGCAAGGTTGCAACAATCTTGAAGTTCACATTTTACAGTGTTTTCTTGCATTTAAAAACACAAACCTGTATTTTACATTTATTTATACAGTTGATAGAATTATATATCAAATTCTATTTGACTAGGCTGGCAGCCTTCGCCCATCTCTCCCCAATCGTCACAGGCTCTCACAGTGCCACTGCCTACAGGCTTCTGGTGCTCCTTTGGCCGTTATTATTCATTGTTCAAAGTTTCTAGATTTTCTGCTTGGTCCCACCCACTGTGATCTAGACAGTGAATAACAGAGCCTCACAAAACTTTTAAGCTTTGTAATTCATTGTCTAGATTTTGTGTGGGACTGGGCAGAAAGCCGAGACATTAAGAAGTCTGCAGTGCTTACTTTTTAGACTTTGCAGACATGGCTGCTTCCAGCAAGGGAACCACACCAGCTGCATATTTTTGCTTGGTGGATCAAAACAAAAACAAAAAGTTAGAAAACCACTCTTGACTGACTGGTGCCATAGACAGCTGTTTAAGTTCTTGTGCCTAAGGCTGGCCATGATACTTTTACAGATTCTTCTCCCCAACTTGTCAGTATGAAGTGATGGTTAATGCCTTACAGCACGTCTTGTGTTAACAAATCACTGTTGTTTAACAAGACATAGGATGCTTGTGCATGAAGAACCCCCCAGATAGTGGATGATGAGTGCATCAGCATTTCACTTTATGCATGTTTTCATTTGGTGTATTAAGTACAATTCAAGGTTCAGGTTTATGTTGCCTTTTGTCTGGAGGCTAAAAAATGTTGCAGATCATTTTGAAGAGGGGCTATGGTAAATTAATATGCCACAGCATCCAAGGCACTTTTTTTTAAGGCACATACATTGCAGCAGTATTGCTAGAAAGGTGAGTTTGTGTTAAAAAGTAAAACATGATAATCTTGGGGTAAGGAATAAGGTCATATTCCAGTGGTTCTACATATTTATTTGCCTTAATCAAGTGCTATTATTATGCTTATATCAGTCTGGTAGTGTTTATATTACATTTTTATCTGCAATAAAAGCAAATGCCATTATTTTATGGCTCCAAGTAATGTTTATGGTCTGAGAAATATGGGTGCCAGCTTCATATCTTTCTTTGAGTAATTTCAGTGGCTTCTTCATTTAAATACTATGCTCAGTAGTAACCAGACACAGTAGTCATTTACCTCAGCTGCATTAAAATATGTGATTAGTACTGAATTAGCATTGCAGTGTGATAGGGCCACTGTTTTGCTTTAGTAGCCAGACAAAAAGCAACTCCCACTAGGCAAGCTGTTGGAACCTGATTCAAAAAACTACTTTAGAAGTTGCATGAAGACCTTAGCTACAGGTCTGTCATAAACCTTGCTTTTCTCTAGGTTAAAGTAGTGCTGCTTTAAGTGTACCATGTTCTTAGAATTGGGGCTACCATAATTTTCATTGGAGATTCCAGGGCATGTATATCTTGATGCTGAGTGATATCATTGAAGACATTGTTTTTATCTGGAGTTCTGCCTTTTTGGATAATATGATAACTCATCAACAGTGAGAATTTCAGTTTAAATTTTTGTATGACATCATCCCAGAACATCCACCATAACAAGGGTTAAGAAGCAAGTTTTCTGTTATCATTTTTAACTACAACCTCCTTACTAGCAACCAGTAGCACAGCATATCATTTGTTTTCTGTATCTGGGAGAGGGTTACATTTGTAAAAATGGAGGAATAGGTTTACTATGCATTGATGGGGGGGTTTGGGTATTGAAATGTAGATAAGGGTAGCGGCCGTCATGTATATCTGAACATAAGTGCTAGCACCCCACTAAGTCTGTCTAGTTACAGATTAGGAGGTGTCATCTTTCACCCTTCTGTTCATATATCCATCTGTTAACATGGTGAGTGACCAACATCTGTTGGTCTTACTTCAGTCTTTCTCTGCACTTTACAAATCTGTAGTGTTACTGTACACTTTATCCACCTATCAATGGGCATTATTCACCCCCGTTAAAAGAAAAACACAATATTGTTTTGTTTTAATTCTGCAGTTAGCCTTCTTTACATGTCCAAGTACTTTCTAGACTCTTAATTAGCAGTTATTTTTATTAATCTTTTTTGTGGGGGGTGGTAATAGTGTAAAGCAAGTGTCAGGATAATATTTTCTGTCATACAGATGTATGACAGGCCAGCATTCCTTTTATATGTATTACAAAGTCTGTAAATGAAAATAAAAAAAATCACATCGATTTGTTGGTTAAACAACTTTGCATCAATTATGTCAATAATAATGTATTTGCTTAAATAGATTTATTTTGATGTCTATCTATCCACAAATGTGTTTTGCAGTCTAGAAATATTAATCCTTTTACACTAATTCAAAACATAGTTCTTAAACAGACCTCAGACTTTACATTAAACCTTTTGTAAGGTGAAACAAGGAGGTCTGAAATATACCAACCCATCTGCCTGTTACCCAATTCTAACAGCTTCTCTTGGCTTTGCAGATGAGAATTGTCAGACTTTGTAGAGCTGAAATAGCAGATGTTTGCCAGTAGAAGAAGCCTGAATGAGACATCTTTCTGTAAAGTTAGATCATAAATAAAAAAGATTACAGATTTGTTCAATTAGCATACCATTGACTGTTATCTGTGTTGGTGAATGTAGCCTGAACTGTTGACTAAAGGGCTATATGAGGTAGGAATATTGATAAACTTGTATATCTCCAAAAATCTATGTTGTCAAATTAGTACCTTCCTTAAAGCCATTCTGGTTTACTTTGTTTGAAAGTGTTACACAGATTGAGAGAGAGAGAATGTTCTTGCAGCTTGATCCTATTTGCTGGGAAAGTAACACAGTGGGGAGGTTGGACCATGGGAACATATTTTTGGTCTTGGGAGAGGTTGGGGCAGTATAAATTAAATTTGCATTTTTTCACTGGAGTGGTTCTTGGTAAAGCAGTATTTTAATGAAGGATTAATGCTCTGAGGGTGTAGTATATAATTTGAGTTGACATGAAATGAACAGGCAGTGCTGCATTTCATAACACCGTTAACTAAAAAAATCTTTATCTAGAAAAATTAGTGTACTTCAAAGATGAGATGGAATGGTCGGAAAACAGTAATGCAAAGAAGTATTTTTGTTGTAACTAAGGCCTTTAGGTGGATACACTGTTAAACCTGTGATCTGAAGTAGGATATTCATTTGTCTGCAACCTGTGGGTTATGGATTTTTCAGCTATGGATCCAAGCTCTCAGCTCCTCCCTCACCCATAATGCCCTGCTCTACCCTCATGACCTCAGATCTGACTGGATTTGGGTTCTTTGCTCTCAGCTAAGTGCTTGTATTTTTACCTGATAAAACAGAAAGTTTTAAATTTTTTGTGTATTTTTGTGTGAAAGATTAGGTTTCCCTCATTAATAGTTTAGTTTGAGTTAAATTAAGTAATTTTTTTCCCTCGCTGTTCCTGTGTGTAGGCCTGTGTGTCTTTTAAGTTACTTTTAAGTTACTTTTAAGTTTCTTTAGTAGCTTGTAGATTATGGCTGATCAGCCAAAATCTATCTGTGTTAAGTGTCTCGGGTTGAACACCTCACATCTGGCTGTTCCATATGTGCAGGGTTCAATTACCGCCAGATTCGGCTCCGGCCTCCGGCTCGCCCGAGGACTACTGTGGCTACAGTTGTTCCCCTGTGGCACCCTCCTACTCCTGGGACTCAACCTCCCGCTTCTGGAGAGGAGAGGGATGCTGCTCGAGACCTCTGTTTCGGCCCCCGCCAGCCCGAGCTCTCCCTCCCCGCTCGTCGGCGCGGTCTCCTCCTTCCCTGTGTGTTTTCACGGGTCCTGAGGAGGAGGAGACGAGGAGGCACTCCAGGCCTACCTCCCATAGCCTTTCTGATGCTGATCTGGACCGGATGATGAGAAGGTTCATCCAGGCCCAGATGCAGATGGGAGTGCTCTTGCCTCCCCCCTCGGGGAGCTCAACACCCTTTTAAGCCTATTGCTCCTTCTGGGATCAGTGCTCCGATCCTTTGGTTTGATGTAGTGGAGAGGGCTCTGTTGAGGGTCTCCGGACCCCGGCACTTGTTCCGCTCCGCCCCGCGCCTCTCTGCACTGGGCCAGGCTTCCACCATCCGGCCCCTGGGACAGCCCGTCTCACTGAAGACACGGACTTGGAAGGATGTCTCCTTTGGAGACATCATGGAAATGCTCCGTATAAAGGTGGTCCCTGGTGGACCTTATTACCACCAGATCCTTAGTCCGCCATGATGCCATGTTGATGATGGACCGCGGATGTTCAGTTCGGTAACCCGCTGAACTGCTACTCTCCCATGCAACGGAGGGCGCCGCTAGAGCCTGGGACAGGACTGGTCACCAGGCCTGGCTCCGTCACCGCGATTTTCTGAGCCCTTCAAATGATGGTTCTGCTCTGTTTGGCAAGACCGCCCAGAGGCCCTATTCTAGGAACCAAAAGGGTCAGAAGAAGATGTGGTTGACAACCAGTCCTTCCGTGGCAGAGGAGGACAAGCGGCATGGGAGTCCATAACATCGGACCGCTGGGTTCTCCAAATCATATCCAGGGATATCGCATTCCTTTCCTTCACCTTCCAAAGTTGAAGTCCTCCCAGAGAAATTGGCCATCTGCTAAAGAAAAGAGCCATCCAGCCCGTTCTCCCAGACCAGATCGGATCAGGGTTCTACTCCAGATTCTTTTAGTGCCAACTAAGACCAATCCTAGACCTCTCTCTCTTGAATCTGGCAGTCCCCAAAGAAAAATTCCGAATGGTCACTCTGCAATCTATTCTCCCTTCTGGGAGAAAATCACTGGATGTACCACATCCTGATGGACAGGCGCTCAGGAGGTTTCTGCTGGGAGCCAGTCACTACCAGTTCGGGTCCTTCCCTTTGGTCTCACCACAGCCCCAGGGTGTTCACCAAAGTATTAGCAGTGGTAGCGGCCCACCTGAGGCTTCAGGGGTGCAGGTCTTTCCCTACCTGGACGACTGGCTTCTTACCCAACAAGGCATCTACTTCTATTGGCGAGACTCCTTTCTCCATCTTGCTCCTTGCTGGGCATCACAATAAATACAAAAGTCCAACCTGGCCCACACAGCTCTTAGATTTTATAGGGGCCAGGCTAGACACAAGGAGTTCTGAGCCTTCCTCACTGCGGACAGAGTTCTAAATCTGCAGCTCCAGGTCCATTCTCCATTCAAGTTCTGTTCCAGCGGAGTTGGTCCTGAGGGCTCTAGGGTCCATATAGCACTTCTTCCTCTTGCCAGGCTCAATATGCATTCTACAGTGGGCGCTCTTAGTACAGTGGTCATACCTTGCTCTCCCATGCATCATCCCATAGCGATCACCTCTTGTGGTGGCTCCACTCCCGGATCTCCCTTCTCCCCTCTCGCCACAGTGACAGAGACCTTACTGCATATCAATGTTCTAGAGATGAGAGCAGTGCTCAGGACTTTCTTCCCTTGGGAACAATTGCGATTCAATCGACAACATGTCTGTTGTCTGGTACATCAACAAGAGGCCATGAGAGTTTGGGAATGGGCAATCCTTCATGCCGGTCTTCTGTATGCCTATCCACCCTTGCCTCTGATGCTGCAAGTTCTTCAGAAAGCCTCTCGGGTGGGTTGCAGAATGATTCTCATTGCTCCATTCTGGCCTCGACAGATCTGGTTCCCCTTCCTAAGGTCTCACTCGGTGAATCCTCCTTGGATTCTAGATCCCATCCGGATCTGATATCCCATCCATCCTGCATTCCTCCTCCGAACCTGGACAACCTGAAGCAGTTCCACTCTTGATAAGGACTCCATTTCTTCACCTGTAAAGGCTATTTTGGTGGCTCATAAACCATCCACTAGAAAGGTTTACGAAGCAAATGGAAGCGTTTCTCTTGTGGGGCGGGCGGCAAGGCCTGAATCCTTCACGGTTCCTCTCCCTTTAGTGCTTGACTTTCTAACCACTCTCTTTTGGTGCCAGCAGTTCCACAGTCAAAGTTCAACTGGCGGCAATTTCTCACTATCACATTGGCCATGACTCTAATCCTCTTATGTCAGCCAAATTGTGTAAAATATTTCTTAAAGGTACTTTTCTTCTCAGGCCCCTATAAAACAAGCAGTTCCTCCTTGGGACCTTTCTTTGGTCCTACAGGGTGGATCTCAAATTCTTGTCCTACAAGACAGCCTTTTTGGTAGCCATTACATCAGCCAAGAGAGTTTCTGAACTTCAAGCTTTATCAGCTAAACCTCCTTACTTGGTATTTCATCCGGACCGTGTCTCCCTCAGGACCAACCCGTCCTTTCTTCCAACATCAATCAATCCATTAACCTCCTGTTTTCTTCCCTAAATATGAAAACAAAGGTGAATATAAGCTACATTCACTAGATGTTCACAGGCAACTTAGATTTTATCTGAACAGGACAGCTGGTCATAGGCAATCCGACCAGCTGTTTATTTCCTTTGCAAAATTCAATTTGGGCAAGCCAATCTCTAAAGTTTCTCTGTCTGGATTTCACAGTGCATTTTATTGGCTTATCAAGCTTCAGGAAGGCCACTTTGAGAGGTGTTCATGCCCATTCAACCCGGTCAGTATTCTAGATGATATTTGTGCAGCAGCCACGTGGGCTTCATCTCATCGTTTATTTCCCACTATAAGTTGGATCTTGCATCTAGGGTAGAGCATCCTTTGGCTCGAATATCCTTCCATGATGAGATTCAGGTAGCTGGGGACTAATGAATATCCTACTTCAGATTTAGAAGTTATGTACTCACCATAACGTTCCATCTGAGTAGGTGTATTCACCCTGGCCTTTCAGTTTCCTGCATATTCTTTGTTACCCTTTTTAGGGTATTGTTGCTTTGGCAAACTCGATCTGAGGTCATGAGGGTAGAGCAGGGCATTATGGGTGAGGGGAGGAGCTGAGAGCTTGGATCCATAGCTGGAAAACCATGCCGGTTCGGATGATCCATAACCCACAGGTTGCAGACAAATGAATACACCTACTCAGATGGAACGTTATGGTGAGTACATAACTTCTAATTTTTAGCACACATGATGATGCCAGTCCTTCTTTCGTATTTAATTAAAACAAATCTTTATATTCCATTTATAGTAGAGCCAGAGTGAAAGCTGTTCTAATGAGATTTCCATTAATATTGGGAAAGGAAGAGGGATTTGCAGTTCATTCATTGGTTTAAGGTGGATCATTATTGTGTAATACAATACAGTAACTTGTCAACATATCAATCAATGTCTGTATTGTTTTTTTTTACTTTTGTATGTCAGGGTTTATGTAATATATGTTTGTATAGTAGTTTGGCATGTTTGATAGTTTTATCATTTTGATTTTCTTAAGATGATTTGTTCAGACTATCAGAATGGCTCTCAGGGAGTGTTCCAACAGTTTTGAATTTATTTCCAGGTTCTGATTGATCATATGTGTATAGTGAATGTTTCATTTGTATAGTTACAATGTCCAAGTTATGTGCTCCATTGTTTCTGTTTTTTTGGAAAGTTTTAATTGATAAAAGCATGTATTTGGAATGTATTTTTGTAGAACTTGAACAATGTAATCACTGGGTATAAAGAGAGAGCAGTGTTAAAAATGCATTCTGTTTGCCTACAAAGAGTGCTTTGATCTGTGAGCTACTACATAAGCATGCATTGGCAGGGCTGACTATAGAGGGCCTTGACTGTGATTCATTTGTTGTTTTTCCTTTCTGAGAAAAAGGTGTGTACTGTTAGGTTCCTTTTTCACATATATAAAAAAACAAACTTCCATTTTATCAGTATAATATAATCTTGGATAGGAGGGCCTGTAACATTATTCATGGTACTATGTACATCTTTTTGTAAGATCATGTACATAGTTCAAACATTCCAGCAGTGGAAGATGTAGATTAAAAAGAGGGTTTGGCTAACATGGGACAGGAGATATGAGATTCCTGTCATGTAAACACAAGAAAAATTTAAAACATTGACGTCAAACCTAGCAGAAGTTACTCTGTTGCAGTGAACAAGTCCCAGCACAAGGGATGTGCACTTGACTCTGCAAAGTTGCAGTGTGCAATAGTTTTCTAGGAAGAAGTGTGGGAGAATGCACAACACTACAGAGGGAGAAGGCAGGCCCTCATGCATTTGAGCATGCACGTCAGTTACCAGGTGTTGGAGGCTTTTGTACCGTGCCATGGTTTCTTAAGTGATGGCTTCTCTAGACCAGTTTTTGCCTCATCGGGGAAAAAAATAGGTCGATCAGTTGCAGCCAGCTGATACTTAATAGGCAGTGAGGATAAAAAAAAAAAAAATTAAGCACCTTAGCAAACCTGAAATTCCATCATTGCAGCTAAAGGGTGATGTGGTCCCATTCGTTAAAGACAGGTAGCAATAGATCACTTTGCCTGTTGTTCAGACTTGTTAGCATTATAGAAGAATAAATAGGGCATTATGGTGCCTTGCAAACTTAATGCATGCAGTAGTAAAAGAGAACGGAGTATGTGATTTCTTAGTCTTTGTATAATCTGCTTGATAACAGTAAAGCCTTTCTTTCCTTAAATAGAGCAAAATTAATACACTTGGGTACGCATGTTCTTTTTAACCAATTAATCCCACTAGGCATTAGTGCATCTCTTCTTGGGTGATTCATTGCCAGTAGCTGGTTTAGTGAATTGCTCAGCATTGCTCACCTTGTAGAATGATTGAGGGAACTCAACACAGGGCTACAGCTGAAGGTTATTACAGATAATGCCCTTAACTTTCTTTGCTGAGCTGCCAGCATTATTTCAAGTCAAGTCCTTACTGACTGGTTAGTATTGTGAGTCAGTGAAAGAAAACTAAGTCTTAAATGTGGATAATGTTTTCTAACCATTGAGATTAACTCAAAAGGATTTGTTGAAGTTCCATATTTGGTTTGTATGTCAATGATTTTCCACTATCAAATAACTGCTCTTTTGCTTAAGAATACAATGGTCTTAATATAACTGGACCATGTAGCAAATACAGATCTTACAATACTGCACAAAAATTGCGTAACACCTTAATAGTATAAGGGCACAAAAATAATCACAAGAAATGTGTTCATCAACGTTTACAAGGCACAACTTTGGAAGATACCCTTGTCATCATATAAAAGTTTGAGTAGTTTTGAAATGTGGTTGAAAATTAATGAACACGGAACAAAAATAATTCAGAGAAAAATAGAAAATGCTCTATTATTAATCATGGGTTTGCTGTAAGTAAAAAGGCTAAAATATCTAATCTGTATCTCTCTGGCCTATTCGTGGCTAAGAAAAGGTTTACTGTTGACATGGTATGCTGAAGTTGATAGATATGTCTGCAAAATCTTGGTATAAATTGTACCCCCAGGTAAAAGAGGACGTAGGGAAAATATCTCACTAACCAAGTCCAAGAGGATGATGTCATGGATGTAAGAACAAATATCTAAAATACAGAGAATAGCAACAGTTTGAAGGGTAGTAAGAAAGAAAATAACATACTTTCAAAATAGAGACATAAGTGATGTTTCACCTTATTAGTAGGAAACCAGATTTTCTTGCTTTGGAACCTTCTATAAATAAGAAAGGCAAAGAATGAATGGGTGAAAGCTTTGCTTACTCAAGCTGCATTCCATTAGATGCCTGGTGTTCATGGAGAAGAAAGTTTGTATGTGCTCCACCTCTATTGTTTCTCATTTAAAAGAGCTGGTAGCAAATTCATGCATAATGCTCAGTCTCTTGCAAATTTGGTCTCACTCCAGCCGCTATTGACAACAGAATCCCAGTCACCTGTGATCTGTGGAAGCATCAGTGTAGAACCAAAGCCTGGTTGCTGAGCAAATAGTGCCCGTTATAAATAGCTATGCAAGTCATACTTCTAAGTACAGTCTTCCAACATCAATTTATTACATCCTTCAGTGCTTACTTAACTTGTCATGGGTAAGACCATCTTATTTTGCTGTTAAGGTTCACTTTTGGACAGTTTCATCCTTTAACTGGCTGACAACATGCCATTGATCATCCATGGAGTTGTGGCCTTTGCCAGTCTCCATGAGGTATTCACTAAACTCCTTGCACGGAATCTCATTCGTCTCTGGATTTTCAGTCATTTTCTGGAATCTTTTAGACTTTCTAAACTTGGCAAAAGTGAAACTGATTTTTTCATAGAGATTTTTTTTCTGCTGGTACAACCTCATTTTGCAAAGCTTGAGAACTTTAGGCTATTTACTGCAAGCCATCTTTGCTAAATATTTTTTGTGATAAGGCTACACTTCTGCAGATTGTACATTTCTTCTAAAGGTTGTTTCATGATTACCTTTAACAAAGCCATCAATTTTCCATTTTAATTTTCCAGAAGATGAGTAGAAGAGAAGCTGTCAGTCATTATGTCTGTCATACAACTCTTTCTGTGTTTTTTATCACACAACTTTTTCTGTGTTTTCTTAGGATAAAGCTAATAAGACCATTTACTTGCAAACTGTATTGTTTCTTTATGTAACCTTTTTTTACAGAAAGTAGATGGCATGTCTTCCTAGTTCTTTATATGTCACTGCTTCTTTTGGGTGATGTTAGCAGCCTTAGAAAATTGTTTCAAAGATCTTAGTCTACCAAATCGTTACTGCAACTCCATTGTCCAAATCACGCAGCTTTTGAAATGTGGAAACTCATGTCAGGGATGGAAGTGGTTTTAGTAGGGCAGTCCAGTAACAGAATGTTGGCATGATTCCACTACACTTCTTGCATAATTTCTTAGGAACTTATTCAGTTAAATAATAAGGACCTGGTTTGTGGATTATCCCCAAAATGATAGGCCTTCTATGTGAGAATTTACACTAACCTATGTTTGCCCCCACATAACACCTTACTCATGTGTGCTACCATACGCCTTATCCCAGCACTGTACATTACCTTACCAATCCCTTTCCTTAACAGTACCTCTACACAAGACAAGTAATTTCATATACACACTGCTCAAACTATCACCTTACCTATCCCTAACTTTAACCCAGAAACACTCACCCAACACTAAAAAACATATATACGCATGCTCACAACTAACTCTAAGCCCTTACATAGCCCTAATTCTAACATGTCAAAACTCTACTTCCATCATGCAAGTACCATGAACCACTGTTCGATGTCAACTTAAAACAACAGCAATAGTACACTTTGTCAACAAAACATGTATTCAACAGAGTATATTGGACTCTTATTTTCATACATGCAATGTGGTTAACAGATGTGGCTTATTCTGTCATGACTGAGTTGCAAAGTGTAAGACCCTTGAAGACTAGTAATTCAAAGTAATTTTTTCATAGTAAATTAAAATAGAGCATCTGGTTAAAAATAATAGTTTCTGACTGCAATTTGCTGTCACTGTAAATTAGATTCTATTTTCCAAATCCAGCTTCACCTCTTCATTTAATGGAATTTTAAGCAAAATATTATTCCATCATTCAGGTTCACTTACACTTGAGTGGCAGGAAACAAGAGAAATATGATGTCATGCATCTGTTTAGCTTGAGCAAGTTAGAAGAACCATTGTGTCTGGCAAATCTCCACATGTCCGTTTTCCACCTATTGCTTATTCATAGTTATGCTATTTGTGGCTATAATTTTTTTAAGTCAATATTTTAGTTTTAGTTGTTTTTTTTTAATTTTTTAATTTGTGTTTTGTTTTAGTTGCACTGTTATAAGTGTGCTGTTTTCCTAATGCAACTATTACCCATGACAGGATTTTGGGATGGCTGAGGAGTTCGCTACCAAAGCACTGGAGTTGAAGCCGAAATCATATGAAGCTTACTATGCAAGAGCAAGGGCAAAGCGCAGCAGCAGGTGAGATTGTGGGCTTCTGATTATTATTATTCTCCCTAGGTTGTTTCCCCATCACCTATTGAATAACTGGGGTCATCACACTGCACCCCATTCCCAACTCAGGAATGTAACAAATGTTGAGTACTAATGCCAGTGCTGGCAGTATAGTGGATTGGTTTAGTCCTTGCATTTGAAACCATAAGCAGGAGACCATAGTATTGTGACAGCCAGCTTGCAATCAACATCAATGGAACTTCAGGATTGGTGTGCCAAGTGAGTTACTTGTATGCAGTTATGCATCCTGAGTTTATTATTATTGGGCTGTAAGGTTATAGTCCCCACAAAAAAATAAAAAAAACACTAAAAAGGTTTTGATGACAGCAAGTTTGAGTTCCTTATTTATTTATTTATTTATTTTTGTACCTGGGCAAATCAAGGCTAAAGACTAATGCTGCCCATATTTTAAGGCATCTTCATTCATCTGCTGTTTTGTAGTGTACACATATACACCAATATTCTTTGGATTATACAGGGAAACACAGTCTGTGGCATTAATATATTTAATACAGTAGATTCCTGAGCTACATTTCTTTGTACCCCGTGAGAAAAAAACTTTCTTATTGTGTTTTTTTTTTTTTTTTTTTAATGTAGGATAACAGCAAGTTTTAAAGATACTTGGATTAAGTGTTCCACTGCACTTAGGTCATTTTTAATGTTAGTGTTGCATATTTTGCAATTTTGAAAGCTGATATAGCCTTGACCTGTGTCCTGTAAACTTGTATTACCAAATGTATTGCCTTATCTTGCCATAAGAACAACAACTCATTAAGGTCATCTTTTTGCTCCCCCTCCCCATAGCTGGCCATCAGGGCTGCCACCAGCTCCCGTCCTCATTTACTGGCTCTAATGGACCTGCCGTAGGCTCCCCTGGGCTCAACCTGACCCACATCCAAGAGGGCTAGTGAGGAGATTTAGGATGCTGGTGCAGCATCATACAGCTGGCCGTGAGTGTGCTGCAATCCCCACATACACACACACACACACACACACAAAACCTGATAATACCTGCACAAGATGCATGTGTGCTTCCACACATGGGCAACCTCCTAAGTGGCATACCATTTGCAGCATGGAGCTTCTCGGATCTTAATGCTGCTATTACAGGGAGCATAGGCAGCTGCCTCCCCCCACCCACCCAGGATAAGTGAGATGGCATCAGCCACTTATTTCCACCCCAAGAACCCCCACCCCCATTCTGTTTCTCCAGTGTCCATGCTGCTATGTGAGCCCATAATGTCTGAGGTGAGTTAAGAAGTTTATTGTCTGTGCCACAGGGCCCGATTCTACTCAAGTCTGGTCATTTTGTTTAGAGCCCTTATGTCTAATAACAGATATTATTCAGGTTATCAACATCCAACACATTGAAGGTTATTTGATCAAGGTGAGAAGACCAAACAGGCAACCCATTAAAGAACTGAATGCCAAGAAAAACATCATTATCCCCTTTGGGAAAAATGGTGTCCCTACTAATTATCACATTAATGACGTACTAAGCACACAATCAGTCGAGAGGGTCTTGGGCATCCAGGTTGATAGCAACCTGACTTTTGACCAGCATTGAACGGAAGGCTTTCTACATGGCTCACCTCATAAGTAAGGGTATTTCATCCAGGAACAAGGAGGTCATAACATCCCTGTACTCCTCACTTATCAAACCCATTATCGAGTACAGCGTCCCCTTCAGCATATACCTTGCCAAGCACTTGCAGCAGTTGGAGAGACCACAGAGGTTCCTGACCAGGAAACTCTAGGGTTTCAAACACCTGTCCTATACAGATAGGCTAAAAGCCCTGTCCCTTTACTCAGTCTCGTACACAGACTACTCAGAGGTGACCTGTGTCTGGCATACAAGGCCGTCTCAGACTCAGCTTTGCTGGAGTTGCTGCATATCCGTAAGTCAAACTCCACTTGCACAACCTGCACGCAAGGTTTCAACCTAGTCTGTGACATTAATAGAACTTGTTGGAGGGATAGATTTGTGTCCCAACATTTCCACCATCTGTGGAATAGACTTCCTCTCCATGTCAAGGACAGTACCTCACTAGCCTTCTTTAAAAGGAACCTGGATGACTGGATGGGAAGCAGAAAATATACCCCTGGGATACACCTGTTTTCCTGCTAGGCAGGGAAAACAGGTGCTGACTTTGTGGGAACATGGGAGAAATTCTTGGCTAGGCTTATAAGGGCCTCCAGGCCAATAGTCTAGTATTGTCCTATGAACCTATTTTTTATGTGGGCTACAAAGCTACCAGATCCCCCATACCTCCTACCCTGTAACTAATTTAAGTAACTTTGAGGACAATGAATCTCAGGGTAAGGTAATACTTCCTTTGGTGGGATACCTTTCAGTGTTGCAGATTATACCAAATGGGCTTCATCTCTGAGGTCATCATCTTAAAAATAATGTTTTTGTTAACAATACTAATGGAGGTATAGCCAACATACGAGTCCCCTTTGGTGACTACTAAAATTGTCAACATTTTATTGCTCTTGGAACAATTATTTAAAATCCTGCATTTAGATTATGGTTTGCCAATAAAAAACTATAGGCATCATAACATATAAAGGTGGTTGAGTGTAAAATAGTTTGTTTTATAAGCCAAAAATGTTTTTCGTTTGATTTTTTTCAGTTTATTTAATTTCTATTGAAAAGTAATTCTGAGCAATATTTTGTACACGTTCCCTTAAACTGAAATATGGGTTGTTTTCAGAATCTCTTTTTCTGTGGTCATTCTGATCATGATACAGTTTGCCATTACACTAGGATGTTTGCCATCACGTATGTTGTGCTGCTGCTTCCTGTTACTCCTGAAGTATATGCACAGTGCATAAGTCAAATGAAATAATGAGTAATATGTTATTGGTGCTTGTTGCATTCCTCTTTGTCTTTTTTATGTACTGGGTTTTGTTAATTGGATGAGCCCTTCTGGACTCAGGA
This sequence comes from Protopterus annectens, assembly GCF_019279795.1. Taxonomy (NCBI): domain Eukaryota; kingdom Metazoa; phylum Chordata; order Ceratodontiformes; family Protopteridae; genus Protopterus; species Protopterus annectens. The sequence continues at coordinate 1,203,313,137 of NC_056747.1, read as the reverse complement.
ACCTTTAACAGAGAATGCCCGGAAAGAAGAGCACCATTGTTTGTATAGTATAGTGAAAGAAAAAAAAATGTCTTGGCTGAAACTATAGGACACCAGTCAGCAGTTTGGACAGTCTTTGGAAAACAAGACAAAATGATTCAAAACAATAATGCAATTTAACACTGCAGTTTGTATGTTACTTCTTCCATCATGATAGTTGTACTCCTTGGGAAAGAAAAGGATTCTTCTTAGAACTAGAAGACATGCATATTATGAAGGAGCATAGGAAAGCTAAGGTGTGCTAAAACCATTTCTCCATCAGTGAAGTGTATCTCAGTGTTCTTGACACTCCGTTGTTCACCAAACCTGTTACTACGAAGAGGCAGTGCTGCAAGTGCATCTTATTCAAGCATGCTGCTATCTCAGTAATACTTCTTCTTCACCCTCTGTTAAGTCAGTTCTTCACCTTCTGTTACTGGCATGCAGGAAAAATGCATGCATCTTCACTTTGCCACCCTCCCTTTATTTATAGTACCTCCAGAACTGAGTCATCCCATTTAAAGGGAAACACTTTATTATGAGTGACCTCGTTTATGATTACTTATAGGTTCATAGGTAAATACTAAGCTAGCTGCCCTCGTGGGCCATTTTAAGCCTATTCAGTTTCCCTTTTTGTGCTCCCATTTAGTTAAGAGATTGGCCTTACCCTTCCTATGGTTCAGGTGGTAAAGAAGTTGCTAAGATTCTTCTCTTCTTTATATATTTGTTTTCTAGCAGGCTGAAAGCTTCAGCTTTAGCCTCTCAGTTTATGTAAAACTGACACTTGTCTCCATTATAAACCGAGAGCTTTCATCAGTTTCTTAAATGCTTTATATGCAATGCCATGTTAATGGCGGCCAGTTAATTTCTTTCCACTTCTCCTTTATGGATGATTTTGTACTAAGTTTCCCACTCACACAGTGACTTTGAAAAACTTTAATCCATCTATAATCATATTGCTTGTTTTGTCAGTGGGGTGTTGCCCTTTTAAAGGTCTTTGGTATATTGTTCTTAATTTAAACTGGGTCACTAATACATTTGTATCTGGTCTTCCTTCACTAATGTACTGCATGTAGACATTTTTGCCATGAATGTCTGCATAGACGTAATTGAAGTAGTATCATCATGCGATCTAGTGAAATTCCTTAACACTGACTTTGTAGTTTTCCCAAAACTAGGTTAAATATAGGTGGCTTAATACCTAATGTTTCAGTAATGCAAATCCAGAATCATGTTCCTTTATACACCTACAATTTCTGTGATTTAGATACTTCCAAGGACAAGCTTAAAGCCTTTTTTTATTTATGCAGCTAAATATGAGCTTGGAAGTAAAGTTTCATCTTCAGATAGTTGGTGGTTGTTCACTAAAGGATCTTTAGTCAGGCTGCAGGCACATCTCAGAAATAGTAGGTGAAAGTACAGCAGATGCTCAAAAATTTATGAGACTTGGATGTGTTGCTTATCTTTCCTAAGCATTGTCATTTAACTGCCTTAATCTTGCTTTCATAATTTCTTTTTAATTCCAGTCATGTTTCCTTTTTTATAAATAGGATGACCCCCACATTTCCCAAAAATCAAGTCTTCATGTTATATTACACCAAAAGCTACCATTACGTGCGGGCACAGCAAGTAAACCAAATGATAGAAAACTTCACTTGAACGAGAAGACCTGAATTTAAACAGTAATGATAACATGCAGAGTTTTTGAATGGTTAAGCAGTTTAATCTTTAATCACATAGACTTCTTCAGAACCAAAACTAAGCAATTGTAACTACTGCACAGTAAAATAACCTTACTAGGTCACATAACCGTTTTTTTCAGTTAACATAGCCCCTTAGTTAAAACCAAACTAACGTTTAACTATTAATGTTATGTGATCCTATCTCGCCTACATTCTGAATGATGGGTTCGGAGCCGATCCCTCGGCTCGACTGGCGCTTATGCCAAAGACCAAAGTCTCTTATTGGCTGAGCTTGCTATATCGCAGGATGCACCACTACCAGTCCCCAGATCTCGCTTGCCTTCCCCTGCGCCGCGTGGTCTCGAGCTGGCTGGGCTGAGTAGTTTTATTAACTTTTCTGTCAGTTTTTGCTTTTTGGTCACAAAGCTGTTTTTTGATTGTGAAATTTTTTGTGTGTGATTGGGTTGAGTTTGTTTTCGGCCCCCCCACCATCAGGGCCTTCCCGGACTTTCAACCTGTTAAAACTTACAGGGTCTCAAGTAAATCTTAATTGTTTAGAGTTCCCTGTCATTTTCAGGAAGTGTTTATGCTCAGCTATAACTGTGAGCTTAAATTTATCATCAGTAAATTGATAGTTGATTATTTTCCTGTCAAAGTTACTAGAATTGTTTAACATCATGTCTCAAACTCCTAGGCCTTCGGTTTTAAAAAATGTTGAAATGTGGTTTCAAAATGTCTATCACAGGCGATCATTCGCTCTGTGTATATTGTCTAGGGCAAAGCACTTGCAGGAGTCATGCAGCGTATGTCACGCTTTTTCCTCAAGGGTCCTCCAGGAGAGAAAAATAAATTGATTCTTAAGGGTTAATTAAACCTTCCTTTGAAGAAGCCTTGGCATCCTCTCCTGCTCCGGCCAAAAGAAAGGGCTTCCGACCAGTCCGTCGGATCCGACTGCCAAGAGACCTAGGCAGGCCTCTCTCTGGCCAGACACTTCCTAGTCTACCTCGGCACTGATGGAATCTGGTGTGTGTATTCCTCGGCGCCGATAGTCCCCTAGCCCTTTGGGGCCGATGGAGAGGCCTTCTCGAACCCGTTCTGTTTCCTCTCGGTCTTGAGAATGTCGGATTCTGATATAGACAGGGTGCTCCAAAGACTGTTCCAGTCCCCAGTCTTCCAAAATTTGTTTCGGTTCCGACCAGTTGGCTTCGCCGATGACCTTGGCCCACCCATTGCCATTCCTCCTCCGACTGCTTGGCTCCGTCGGAGCAGGTGCTGTTGGGCCGTGGGAATCCTCAGGGGCGCTCAGGACCCTTACTCCCACGGGCCGGGTCCGAGTTTGTTTAGTGGACTTCTTCGGCTGGACCGGGGTGATGTTTGGGACCTATGCCCTCGGTGCTTCAGCTGCGGGACTTCCGTCGGCTATCACGGCTCGGGACCGGACTCTCCCAGGATTCTGGGGTCCGGCTTTCAGGGCCATGAGGAGTCTTGGCCAAGTCCTCTCTTGACTCTCTCTCCCGACCGCACCTTCCCTGGGTGTGGAGACTGGGTCTTTGGCAGTTCCCCTGTCCGTAGCCAGGAGCCCGAGGCCTGAGGTTACCCCCAGTGGGGTTCCCTCCTCCTGAGGGTTCTTCGAGTTGTCTTCGAGGAACCCCCAAGGAAGAGATCGTGCAAGAAGCACGTGGACTCCCCGAGTCTATTACATCAGACACTGATATGGATGATGCAGAGGCGGATGATGTCTCATTTGCAGACATCTTAGAGATCCTCAAACAACGAGGCGCGGTGGATATCCAAACCCCCTCTGCGCGGCAGTCAGTGCTCCTCAAGGCCTTTGGAGCTCAGCCCTCCAGCCTCCTGGGTGTCTCCGCCGCTTCTGGATTTAGTTTGTCTCCAGATACCGTGGAACCAGTCCCTTCTCGCCCAAATAAATTTTGTCTGCTCCCCGAGAAGGAGTTCCTTACTAAAGGCGTGGCTGTAGATGCCATGGTGGTGGCATCTGCTACACAGCAGGGCCGTCCATCCTCCTAATAAGGAGTCTAGGAGTATGGACAGCTGACTAGGTCTCTGAATTATTTGGCACATTTTACCAGGCTTCAGAGGGATCTGGTCAAGGAGTTGTCAGATTCCTCTCGGTAACCTACCTGAGCAGCTAGCCCAGTCGGTTAGCTCTCAGTTGGCTATCCTCGTCAATTTCTAACTTCGTCCATGAGGCTCATTTCCTATGCGGCGCAGGCACAGGCGTGGCTCGACAAGCCTGGCTCCGCTTGTGTCAGGGAGGCCTTCAAGTCTTCCTTGGCCCGACGCCTTTGATGGGTCCTCATTGTTTGGACCCAAGGTGAAAGACACCCTTACCCGCTGTAGCAAGAGGAAAAACCTTATCTGCCGTGGGTGCCCGTTATTCCACTCCCTTTCGGCCTTACCCCAAGGCTAAGGAGGGGGAAAATGTGGTTCCGCAAATCTAGTTTTCTCCCAACAGCAGGAAGATTCCCGTCAGAGGCAGAGGACGGGGAAATTTTCAGGGAGACGCCCCAGAGGCGGTCCTTTCGTGGCTCTTCAGCCTCCCACACGCCATGAGGGATTGCCCGGCTGTGCTGCTCGAGCCAGTCGGGTGTCGTTGCCAAGCACCTAAAAGCCTGGGAGTCAATCACTCAGGACAGATGGGTGCTTCGATCATTGCCGGAGGTTACACCATCCCATTCACATACTCACCCCACCGTCCAAGAGAATCCCGGACCCACCACCCAGTCAAAGGGAAATAGCAGCCGCAGGAGCTTTAAAGCTGCTAGAAAGGAGTCATCCAACCGTCCCCACAGACCAGATCGGATCAGGAAATTACTCCAGGTTCTTTTTAGTGCCAAAAAAGACAGGGGACCTGAGGCCAATATTGGATCTCAGCAAACTGAACCAATCCGTCCACGAAATCCAAATTCGAATGGTCACGTTCCATTCTCCCATTATTGGAGAAGGATGTTTGGATGTGCTCCATAGACCTCAGGGCGCTATTTATCACATACCGATACCCAGGCGTCCAGAAGGTATCTGCGCTTCAGCCTGGGAGTCAGTCATTACCAATTTTGCGCTCTGCCCTTTGGTCTCACCACAGCCCCCAGGGTGTTCACCAAGTGTTTGGCAGTAGTGACGGCTCACCTGAGAAGTCTTGGATTCCAAGTGTTTCCCTATCTCGACGACTGGCTCCTGACTGCCACCACCAGGCATCTAATAATGGACAACCTCAAAGCCACCATCTCCCTGGGTGTTTCCCTGGGGATTACATTCAATTGGTCAAAGTCTGTCTTGCTGCCCTCTCAACTCATAAAGTTTATAGGAGCAGAGATAGACTCAAGATTGATTTTCTTCCTGCAAGGATCCGAACTTTACAGGGCCAAGTTCGAGCTCTGATCTCGAGATCCAAAGCCCCAGCCAGGATGGTTCTACAGGTTTTAGGCTCAATGTCTGCCACGGTTCTTTTAGTTCCTCTAGCAAGATTACACATGAGGATTCTTCAGTGGCTCTTGTCAACTCAATGGTCCTTTCAAGATCTTCCCCTCAATCATCACATCATGATTACGGAAATATGCAAAAGGGACCTTCGCTGGTGGCTTCAGACATCCAACTTGGATCAAGGAAACCCTTTGTTCTCCCTCCAGTGGTTACCCTAACGACAGATGCCTCCCAGATAGGGTGGGGGCATTGTCTGGGCAGGCTAGTTCAGGGCTCCTGGCTTCCAGGGAAGCTCTTCTCCACATCAACGTGTTGGAGATGAGGGCTGTACTTCTATCCCTACAGGCCTTACAAGTTTCTTCCTCAGGGCATCATCGCCATCCACACAGACAACATGTCGGTGGTCTGGTATCTGAACAAACAAGGAGGGACCAGATCGTTGCAGAGAGGCCATGAGAGTTTGGGAATGGGCTGTAGCTACCAACCGCTTGAAAGTCAAATGTATTGGCGGACAAATTAAGCAGGACAATTCTCTCTCCTCACAATGGTCTCTAAACCGGTTTTCAAGAGATGGGGACGCTGTGTTGCGACTCTATTTGCAACTCCACAAAGCCGCAAAGTTCTCCTTCTTCTCTTCTTGATCCCACATCAGGAAGTACCAGCCATGGATGCTCTAGCACAACCTTGGCCAACAGGGCTACTTTATGCCTTTCCTCCAATTCCACTTCTTCCCAAAGTTATTCAAAAAGCTTCTCAACTGGGGTCTTTAATGATTCTGATTGCCCCATACTGGCCTCGTCAGATATGGTTTCCTTACCTGAAGAAGCATGCAGTGGACGCATCCGTGGACCTTAGACCTGATTCGGACTTGCTGATCCATCAGTTGGGACATTGGCATCAGTCCCTTCAATCTTTGAAATTGACAGCTTGGCTCCTCCACTTCCGACCTTAGTTAGAAGGCACACACTAGACCCGAAGTTGTTCACATTTTATCTTACAAACCCACCACTAACAAATTGTACCTCAGTAAGTGGAAGAGGTTTGCTATCTGGGCTCAACTCAAGGGCTTAGACCCTATCACTGCTCCTGTCCCAGAGGGTTTGAAATTCTTAACATTCTTGTTTAATCAAGGATCTTCTGTCTCAACTATTAAAGTCCAACTAGCGGCTATCTCTAAATTCCACGAATCCACGGATCCTCCTTTGATGAGCAGCAGACTATGCAAAACGTTCATTAAAGGTGCGAGTCTATTAAGACCACCAGTTTTCATCCTGCGCCGATCTTGATTTGGTGCTTATTAACATCTTCCCCTTCGAACCGGCTGCTACATGCGGTTAAAATATCTGTCTTGGAAAACGGCATTCTTAGTGGCTATTACTTCTGCAAGAAGAGTTTCAGAGCTTCAAGCCCTGTCTATTAAACCACCGTACTTGATTTTCCACAAGGATAGAGTATCACTTAGGCCTAATCCATCCTTTGTCCCAAAGGTCTGTTCTAGTTTCTGTCTTCAACAATCTCTAGAGCTACCAGTTTTCTTTCCAAAATTCTCCAATGAAGCAGAATACACTCTCCATAAATTGGATGTTTACAGGCAATTACGCTTCCATTTAGACAGGACTCAGCAACAGTCAGACCAGTTGTTTGTGTCCTTCTCAGATAATAAATTGGGCCAAACCATCACAAAAGCTACTATCTCAAAATGGATCAGAGATTGCATAACTCAGGCCTATTCTTCTTCAAATAAGCAACTTACAACATCTATCAAAGCTCATTCTACCAGAGCTATGGCTACTTCTATAGCCTTTCATTCCAAGTATATCTTGGTCCAACCTTTCATTTCCCACTACAAATTGGATGTGGCATCGCATCTTTGGTTCCACGGTACTCAGGAGTGTTTTCCAGTGAGCCACCCAGGATTCCAGGTGGCTAGGATGTTGTCCATCATTCAATATGTAGATAGATAGAGAATCATAACATCTTTTAGTTATGTATTCACCATAACTTCAGATGTTTGGGATCCATCTGAGATCAGAAGAGATGGAGCGTTTTGAGTTCTACTGTTTTATCTTGTTTCATCTGATGTTATATAAGCAGGGCGTGCATGTGTGCATGTATGCGGACAAACTAGATCTGGGGGACTGGTAGTGGTGCATCCTGGGATATAGTAAGCTCAGCCAATAAGAGACTTCGCTCTTTGGCATACCCATCATTCAGAATGTAGGCGAGATGGATCCCAAACATCTGAAGTTATGGTGAGTACATAACTAAAAGTTTTCATTGCAAGTAAATACAATCATAGTAGATAGAAAATATTAAGAAATACAGAAGAAAAAAGTAATAAAACCACTGTGTTTTATAACTTAACTGTTCTCATTTTGTGAACATTGTTTAAACTCAGTGTGTCATTCAAAACTGGATGTTTGTTCAATTCCAACCTAAGCTGCCATTTTAACTCAATATACTCCAGTTTAGTCTCCTACTGCCCCCTCCCCCATGTTAATTGTGCTAAACAAAAAACTTTTAAAACCTAAACATTTTTCAGCATGCCTATATGTAAGGTCCCTCTCCTCTGTACTGTAGGTATATTCTTTCCATAGACAGTTTTCTGTCTTTGCAACATAGTATGAGTCACCTTGACAACATGCCAAATATACTACACCTCTGATACTACAGTTGTCATGGACCCCTATGCTGTCTGGTAAAAACTTCAGAAAAATATTGTCCACTTTCTTTTTATTAGTATATGGACACTGCTTACATGTACCACACTTAAATGTGCCTTTCTTTGTCTCTTCATTGATTCTGTGTTACCTTCATACACATACAATCAAAGATGTTTTTATGAATTTATGGATTTTTCTATAAACTAAATGTGGATCACCACCAATAACTTTAAATGTTCCAGTGTTTGCTGATAACTTGTTTGATTCTGCCAGCTCTGTAACTGAAAACCATAACCTTTTCAGTCTGATTCTCACTTCTACCCTTATTTGCACCTCAGTGTGTGATTACTTTGCCTTAAAATGGTCATAAATCTGTTTTTTTTCCTATCCGTAACTTTATGAGAAATGTGTAACAGCAAGTGGCCAGAGTAACCTCTGTCTCTAAATATCCCTTTCAAAGTTTCCAACTTATCAAAACATCATCGTTGTCTGATATTATTCTCAATGCCCTGACTATTTTCCCTTTAACCAAATTAATTTTTTGGTACCAAGGTGATTGCTAGCATTGTATAGAAATGCGTTGGCATAAGTAGGCTTTCTAAAAAGCAAGGAGTATTCGTCCTTCACCACAGAAGCATCCAAGAAATTAATGCTCACATCTGAAAAAGAAAAAACTGAAATCCAAAAACTTCTATTTGGCCTAAATAATTAATTCAAGCATTCAGTTGATCCACTGTCCTTGTCCACTGTATACAAAATGTCATCCAAATATCTCAAGTATAAGGACAAAAATTCTGAGTATGAAATTTTAAAGTCATGCTGGTTTCCCACTACCACAATATAAAATTGGTGTAGATGAGGGCACATTCTACTCCTATAGCTACACCTTTTTGTTGCTTCCAGTATTCACCTTCAAAAAGCATAAAGTTGTTTTTCAATATTAAATCGTTGACAGCAAATCCTTCATTACATTTTTTATAAATTCCAAAACCCATTCCATCCCTTTGTCATGGTATAGCAAAAAATAAATTCTTGACATCAATGGTCAAAAACATATCTTCTCTTCAAAAGAAAGAATTTGTGTTAAATGTCCCAGACCTGTTTAGTTTCACTGTCAGGTTTCACTATTGGGTAGCACACTCACCTTTGCTGTTTGAAAACCAGAAGGCGTTGGCTTCTATTCCCCATTCCATACCATTCGATTACTGACACTGTAGTACAGAATGGGGGGTGGTGCTGGACTCTTGAGTGAGGCAATCTTTGGATGAGATGTTAAACCATGATTCCTTTGGTGGTTGCTCAGGTGGAAATAAAAGATCCCATGTTGCCTATAGAAAAGAGTAGGTGAAGTTCCCTAATGCACAGGACAAATTTCCTCTAGCAGTATAAATATCACCTTGTGACTTCCCTGAAAAGAGACTATTATAAGCATCTAAAGCATCAGAATAATGTATGACGGATTTACTTGATGTATTCCACAGAGCAGCTGTTTTTTTTTCTATGTACTACCTCCACTCAGATGCTTTGGTTCTTACACAAGATGTTTGATGTCTTCATTGTGCAGGATCATCTCCAAAAAAACAGTATGTGTATCTGCCACATCTCAAATTGGTTACCCTGTCATAAGATAAGTGCTACATACTTAATTGTGAGCATTTTACCATTTTTGGGACCAGTACTTGTGTAATGATTAAAATTTCAGCTGTACTAATCAGCCTGCTTTTATTTGTTCCATTTTTTTTAAATCTTATAAGATAAATTATTGACTACATGAATTTCTGTTTTTCCTATGTCTGTAGTCAAGCACCAGTAAATAGTATTGCTCCAGAAGACAACCTATGTCTGTTTCCCATCATATGTTTAGTATCCTTGTTGTCTTTACCAAAAAAAAAAACAAAAAAAAAAAACACACACTTCCAGTCATGCAATTGTGCATTTTATGGATTGCTAGATACATTTTTTTTCTGAATTTGTTTGCATATATTAGTATATGTGATCCACTAGCTCACACCACTGGTAAATCTTTCTTACTTCAGATGCAGATTTAGCAGTCCATACTAATATAAAGAGATTCTATGTGAGTAATGTTAGAGCACCTTAGGCAGCAGATTATGTATTATAAGGGATCCTTTGCCTTACACAAAGCTCATCTGATCTCCTTGTTAGTGAAAGGGGTTCATAAATTTGAGTGTTAAGGTTGTGACCTACTACTGGTCATTAAAAAAAACTTTATTGCTGGATCCCAGGCTAGTGTTTTGCATACATTATATGCACTGCTGAATGTACCAGGAGTCACCTTGATTTCTTAGCTGGAGTCAGCAGTTACCTCCCCACTTATCCAGCATTTGGGGTGGGGGGGGGTGACATAAATGCCCAGTTACTCATCTGACTTGGCCATATTATTTAGTAAGAAAACCTCCACTGAAAAGCCTTCATCCATTGTGACTTCCTGATAACAGTGTAACAAAAGTGAAGAATACATATGACCTCTAGATGAAAGAATAGAATTTTTAGCCAAAACATTATCAATCCAATGGTTGAAGGCTACAAAGCATTTTTATTGAAAAGAAGTTAAATATCTTAAGCAATCTGTAGCTGGACACAGATATATAGATGTTTTTGCATTATTTATACCAGCTTTCTACATCTTAGCTGTATAAATTCAGTGTGTACATCTTAGCTATATAAATTCAGTGTGTGTTATCTTCTTTTAGTGTGAATTGAAACTCTGCAGCATAATTGTGTTTGTATATTTAGTGTTCCTAACCCTTAGAATGTACAGAGATTTGTATTATTCAGACTAAGGGGACACATTTCACTCTGTTTTTGATCTGATACTAGAGGTCCCTCCTTTTCAATAACTTTTAATTTGGTTTAAATTATAAAGCTTGTGACTTGAAGCAGTTATTAACTATATCAGTAACATTCTTGGCATTCAAACAGTATTTAATTACATGGGTTAATTTAACATTGTCCATGTGGATTGTACGGGCCTGGTGCTCTTTTTAGAATGAGCCAAGAATAGAGTTGCAGGTATGTGATCATCTGTAGTTGTTTCCATGAATAAAAGTGTTTACATGATCACTGCTAGACCAAAGTTTCATTAAAGCCATCTTTAGAATTATGGATAAGGTGTATTGCTTATATTTGGTTGGATGGAAGCTTGACATGTTTTTGCTTCAGCTGGGATTAATGAATAGATCTATGTTTAGGAGCTAATTGTAGATCTTTGACTTGTTTGGGAATACCTGTTATTACAGAGGTTTTTTTTTAATTTATTGGGACATTGCTTCCTTTTCCATTGTAACCAGGAAAAAGGTTGCACAGAGGGCAAGAGCTAGTAAGAGAGTTAGTAATTTATTTCTGCAGGGAGTTAATTGTGCTCCATGTTCTTTCTACACTGTTAATTGTTTGTTCTTTTTGAGAGATAGGGTTAGCCAGTACTCTGTTGTCTTATCTTTTGTGTGTACTGTCTTAAAGTTGAGGAGTAGGGCTGTATACAAGAAAATGCAAAAATGTTTTGAAGTCATTATTAATGACATGTTCGCTACAGAATATTTTACCATCTGCTGTTTTTATGGCCAAGAACTTTTCTGCTTTTTATTTCTTTATATGAAATGCTGCGAGTCTGCCAGCCTTTAACCTTCAACATGCACCTGCATTGCTACAATGTTAGGGTATTAACTAGTTGACTCAGTCTTTAAATATGGTTAGTGATTTGAATCTATTTTTAATTATTTCATCTATTTCTTTTGAGCATCTTTACAGCATATTTGGAATTTGTTTTAAAGAAGTCCACCCTGTAAAAACTGGGATAGTCTGTAAGGTAGAGGCAAGTATTCTTTAGTTTCTGTATCTCGGAAAAGAAGGCGGGTCATCTCTTCATGGCTGATTTGGCTGATCATGAGCAGAAACAAGATAAACTACAACTATCTGATGATCTGAAAGAGCAGTTTGTATTTATTTTATGTGATGAAATCTAAGCATCATGGCACTGGTCACGAGATAGTAATCTTACTGAGTATTTGTGGTTATTTATGGAATAGAAAGAATATTTGACTCTGCATTAGATGCACTTCATTTTTGCTGTAGTGCTGATCTTGTTAAGAGGCACTACCAAATGTTACATCTTTCTATAAAAATATAAGAATATTTTGTGAGGTGGTCATGCAGTTCTTTGCAGTAGCATGTACACAATCTTAGGTTGGCATCTGTTTGGACACTCAGAAAGATTTATTACATTTCATAAAATATTTTGTCTTTAGTATTATTGTCCAAACTTCAAGAAATATAAGAACTATAGGAACTGATCCTCTATCAATTTTTTTTGTACTTTGAAACTTTTTAGATTTGCTACTTGGAATGGATTTTTGTGACAGTTTAGGTTGCATTTCAAATTGTGAGATCCTTCTGCAGCAACCTCTTCCTACACCTCAAGTGTTTTCACAAGTCATCTGTATGTCTCTGCAGGTTTGTGCTTTGTCTGGTCATATCATCTCTTGCAACTTTGAACAGATCCTTTCTGTTCCTTCTGTGTGTTCTTCCTGCTTTCATTGGACTACAGATGATTTGAAATATCTCTGTTTTCTTTGAATCACTACTACTGGTTGATGACTTCATAACTGTTGAATCAGGACTCTTGTCAGATGCTTCCTTTCTTTCATCTCTGAATCATCTTTGAGTATGTGGCACTAACTGAAGTGGACAGCTTACTGTACAACCTTGTTCCCATCAGAAGTTGTGTTGATGAAAGACTTGAGTCCCTGCAGTGGAGTATTCCTATATTCCAGAAGTGCAGTCTGACTGTCTAAAAGATCAGACTTTTTATTTAAAATGTATTGAATATTCAGGTTAAGTCAGTGTACATAGCAGTTGTAAATTGAAGTGCAAGTGCAGCAATTTCTAGAAACCTGAACAGAGAGTATTGAATGAAATTACAAATAATGTTAATTAAACATTGAATATGATTTTTATAGTCATGTAGTAGATTATTCTTTAGTTATACAATTAATTTTTTGTTTAAAAAGGAATGAAATGGTATACTAAAGATCTACAAGGTAAATAAACAAATGAAGTGTGTGTATATATATATATATATATATATATATATATATATATATATATATATATATACAGACACACACACACACACACACACACACATATATATATATATATAATAACATTCGTTCATCATTAGGGGGAGCCTAGTTGCACAGCAGTTAGCATTGTTGCCTCACAGCAAAAGGTGGGATTCGATTTTTGACCGAGATGGCTTTTGGTCATATGGACTTTCTTTGGGTGCTCTGGTTTCCTTCCACATTCCATAGGCATGCATTAGGTGGATTGGACACTCTAAATTGGCCATAGATGTGAGTGTGTGTGTGTATATACTCAGATATGTTCATGCATATCATTTCATGATCTCTTTGACCTGTGTCATATAAAGAAAGACAGCAAAGGACACCAAACCACCACAGAATCAAGGCCACCTGTTTATTGAATGCTTTCATTGACAGCAATATGTACTTCTTCATAATAAAATCAATACAGTTTCTACATCCATGTAGCACTTTTTGGAGTGATTTTAGATCAAGGCACTGACCTTATGAGTAGAGATGAAAGGGTATGTTCTACCTTGGTCCACTTTGATCTCTGGACTGCATTTGACATAATATAATGGTACTTAATTAAACAGTCACAGACCCCAGAGTAGGCAGGTTCAAATCCTTATATGGTAGAAAATCCAAAAAGTGAGGGCCAAACAGTTAGGTAGGGAGTACCAATAAACTGTTTATTAAAATAAAAGATAAGCGCTTTCGCTTAACAGCTTCTTCAGATCTATAATAGCACATCTCTAAAACCACAAACATATATATCTTCTGTGACTAATTAGTCATTAACACTCATTTAACATAAAGAGTTATTTAAAGGGATATCTACATTGACCCTATGTTCTAAAGAATTAATATAGAGTATGTAGACCTACAAAGATGTATAAAAAAGTAGAGATATACAAAGATGTATAAAAATGTGGAGATATAAAAATACAACAGTCTGTTGCATTGGGCAGCATATAAAAAAGCAAATAAAACAATATATGAGATAATCTCTGAAGACTTCTGTTAGTCATAGATACAAAATAGTCTATGGGCTTCACTATACACAAATATAGAAAATATATCTATGAATAGGTATATATATATATACATAACCAACAACAACGTCTACAGGTTAACTAAAATTAGATACAGTTCCATTTTACAGAACTCAAGGAGTTGCATCCTGTGTTGGAACGTCAATTGCATGCACATATCTACCATAAATAGAAAAGGTCAATAATGGTGTGAATCATTGTTCTAACTATCAGAGTGCATGTTTAAACTATGGCCTAAAAATTGCCAATATATAAACATATCAAAAATATATATATTACTTATATGCAGTCGCACTGATAAAGTGAGACATCTACACTATATAAAAACATAATTGCTAAAAATGTGTTAACAAAGATGTCATTCCCTTTGAGTGTGTATGAAACTATATTTTATCTTATATTCCTTCTTTGTCTCAATTTCGGTCTCAAAGACGCTCTCTCATTGAGACCTGAACCTTTATCAGCTTTCAGTAACAGTATCCACTCATTTTCCCTACCTTCAGTGTGTGTGTTGACATCACCTCCTCTTGGGTTTGGGCTTAACACTTCTAGGGCTTTAAAATTAAAAAAGTGTGAAGTATCTGTCACCATCACATGCTTTGCTAAGGCATTGTGCATCGAGCCTTTCCTGATGTGATAGATATGTTCTCTCATTCGATCCCTGAATGGGCGATTAGTTTTTCCTACATAGAATGAGGAACACATCTGACATATAGCTATGTAGACTATATGTGGCATCATACAGTCTGCTTCAGCAGAAATTGAAAAATACTTTCTCAGATCCGGATGATAGAAATGAGGTGTACTATATATAAAGCTGCAAAAATTGCAGCGTCCACATGGCTTGGTATGGCCATTGTTTTTCTCTGATTGAGTAGTAGTAGTATAACAAAGCTTCCTCTTCAAATTCTGTTTATTTCTATACAGAAATCTGGGATAATCACCCACTATGGCTTTGAGGTCATTATCTACTAGCAATATATCCCAATGTTTGTGCACTATTTTTCTCAGTTCTAAATGGTCTGATGTGAACTGTGTACTAAACTTAATGGATTTTGGTATCACTATATTTGAATCCTGCTCTATCAGATGTTCTTGTGGTCCAAAGTAAGGCAGACCTCGAGTAAGTCTTAAGTCTGACGCATCCTTAAGATGCTTGCTGATTTCATTTCTACGATAACCTCGTTGCACTAACCTGTCATTCAAACTGGACAATTCAGTTTCAAAGCATTGATCCATTGGGTTAAGCCTGGATGCCCTAATAGCCTGCCCTCTCATAATATTTTTAAAAACATGAGGGGGATGCATACTAGATCTATGTAAAAGGTTGTTGCTATGACAACTTTTTCAAAAGACACCTGTATTAATGATGTTGTTGTCGAGTCTTTCAATATACATGTCAAGAAACTCTATTTATGTTGTGAACAATTCTTTGTAAACTTAAGGCAGGTAGTAAGGTTGTTCAGAGTTACAAAGAACAAATCTAGCTGCTCGGCTGTGCCCTTCCATAAAACAAACAAATCATCGACGAAACGTCGATAAAAGATGACATGTTGTGTAAAAAGCTCTACTTTAAATAGGGTTTGCTCCTCCCAATGGGCTAAGAACATGTTGGGGTAGCTATTGGCACATGGTGTGCCCATGGCTACGCCATCTCTCTGCTTATATATATATATATCCATTGAACATAAACAAATTGTTCTCCAATATCAGCTCAAGAAAGCAAGTAATTAAATCTATCTTGACAGCTGAATAATCACTATGACTACGCATATATTCTGTAACATACACAACACCCAAATCATTGGGGATCATTGTGAACAAAGATTGAATATCAAGCGTTACGAAAATGTAATCCATGTTAATTGTTCTACCCTTAATACAAGTATATAAATCAAGCAAAAATTGTTTGGAGTCCCTCAGAACTGTATTGTTGTTACTCAAAACATGTCTCAGATGTTTTTCTATGTAGACAGATAGATGTTCGGTGACCCATCCACGTCCTGAGACTATGGGTCTCAGGGGAGGGTCTGCTGGGTCCTTGTGTATTTTGGGGAGACCATTAATAACTGGTATGATAGGATGAGTTACTATAAGGTATTCATAAGTATCCTTATCTATCAAATGCCCCCTATATATATCAGTAATAGTGTTGTGTACACATTCAATGGTATTATCAACGTCCTGCTTACTACTCTTAACATAGAACTCATCACGTAACATAGAAACCATGCGCTCATTGTAGTCTGTCATATCCATGACTACTATCTTCCCTCCCTTATCAGCTGGTCTAAAGGATATGTTGGCATCATTTTGTAACTTCTTTAGACTGAGCCTTTCACCATATGTGAGGTTGTCATTCTTGAAGAGTTGTTTATTAGATGTCTTATTTTCATAATAATCATAGAGCTCATCCTCTGTAAGTTTCATATATGCTTCTATTAGGGGATGGTTGGTTGGTGTGAATTCACTCAGGTTCTTAAATCTAAAATTGGATTCAGAATATGTCTGATTACTGTCTTTGTACATGTATTTCAACATCATGTTCCTACAAAACAATTTGACATCCATAATCGTTTCTATCATACTACTCTTACTTCTGGGTATAAAACTCAACCCTCTGTTCAGTAGTCTTAAGTCATCTTCAGTCAAAACAGTGTGTGATAAATTGTGCACTAATGTTTGTCCACCCACATTTTCCTCAGTGTTTTCTGTGGGGTGTATTCTTCTGATAGCTTTCTTTTCTGCCTCCCCCTGCTCACCGAGCGAGGGCGGAACTTGTTGTTCTCCGCTCTCACCGGTAGTGGAAAAACCAACTGATGGGGCATATTAGAATTAGAGGTAGAATTTAAGGCCGTTTGCTTAGGTCTAACTACAGGTCCATCAGGACATGTCTGTTTGGGCCCATTCTCTAGTTGTTTAGTTGATTCATTAGCTATTCTAACTTCTGGATAAAGATTGGTGTTATTATCTACAGTGGAGTGTATCAAATGTATAACATCAGTAGAGTCATTACAATGGTCATTATTCAATACATTCTTAGTTCCAATATTGCTATCAGATATATCAACTTTAGAGGTTTGGGGTAAAACCAACTGATCGACCCCTTCATTCTCACTGCATGAGGCTCGAAAGTCCATCTGAGCTCTAAGTCCATCAGTGTCAACATTATCTCTAACGTTTCTAATAGTTGGTCTACCATGCACAGTTTGTCTTATGACAGTATTCATATTTTCATTAACTACCCCTGTGTTAGCTTTTAAATTAAGTCTAGGCCACATAAAGACATGGCCATTTCTAAAATCATTAGTGTCTCTGATAACTTTGTGCCGCTTCTGTTGGTATACTTTCCTTTCAAATACAGAAACACTGTCCAGCATGTTGTCAAATAAGGGACATACAAT
This sequence comes from Protopterus annectens, assembly GCF_019279795.1. Taxonomy (NCBI): domain Eukaryota; kingdom Metazoa; phylum Chordata; order Ceratodontiformes; family Protopteridae; genus Protopterus; species Protopterus annectens. The sequence continues at coordinate 1,203,295,772 of NC_056747.1, read as the reverse complement.
GTCTAAAGGGTAGTCATTAAACAGTTGCCGCTGCTTAATCTCAATTTCCTCGGTTAGAGCTGCCTCTTCCGGCTTAAAGAAGTCGATTAGCAACTTTAAGTACTTTTGACTCACCTCCATATTGAGCCGTTGCCACTGCGCCAGAAGTTCCGGGTAGTCCCTGCCTTGACTAGGCATGGTGAATACACGCAAGCCCCTCGGGATGATGTTGCGGTCTAGACATAGTTCAAAATGTGCTCTTTGTGCTTGTAATCTTTTGAGCTTAATAAAGCTCTTCTCAATACCTTCTAATGTCGTGTAGAGTTTGTTGGAGTCGAAACTCTGCCCTAGTACATCCGCACGCTGTGGTTCAGCATCAAGGAACCAGGAAGATTTGGCGTTCACTTTGAGGTAGTTTTGAAATCTCTTGACGATGACGTCATCACGCGATGCCTCGTTCCCACGATATTCATCTCTGGGGACATAGTCAAGTTCTATCTCTGCCATTCATGCTGGTAAATACAAAAAGAGTGCAAATGTCCAAAACCATCGATATCCTGCCCCTACTCGCAGAGATTATAATAAAAAACGTACTAAATAAATTGTGAAACTCCTTAGTCTCGCTGTAGGCTAAACGCTGGGGTAAGCAAAAAAGAAAGTACTTAATTAAACAGTCACAGACCCCAGAGTAAGCAGGTTCAAATCCTCATATGGTAGAAAATCCAAAAAGTGAGTGCCAAACAGTTAGGTAGGGAGTACCAATAAACTGTTTATTAAAATAAAAGATAAGCGCTTTCGCTTCACAGCTTCTTCAGATCTATAATAGCACATCTCTAAAACCACAAACATATATATCTTCTGTGACTAATTAGTCATTAACACTCATTTAACATAAAGAGTTATTTAAAGGGATATCTACATTGGCCCTATGTTCTAAAGAATTAATATAGAGTATGTAGACCTACAAAGATGTATACCTATATGTATTTCTACCATATAAGGATTTGAACCTGCCTACTCTGGGGTCTGTGACTGTTTAATTAAGTACTTTCTTTTTTGCTTACCCCAGCGTTTAGCCTACAGCGAGACTAAGGAGTTTCACAATTTATTTAGTATGTTTTTTATTATAGTCTCTGCGAGTAGGGGCAGGATATCGACGGTTTTTGGACATTTGCACTCTTTTTGTATTTACCAGCACGAATGGCAGAGATAGAACTTGACTATGTCCCCAGAGATGAATATCGTGGGAACGAGGCATCGCGTGATGACGTCATCGTCAAGAGATTTCAAAACTACCTCAAAGTGAACGCCGAATCTTCCTGGTTCCTTGACGCTGAACCAGAGCGTGCGGATGTACTATGGCAGAGTTTCGACTCCAACAAACTCTACACGACATTAGAAGGTATTGAGAAGAGCTTTATTAAGCTCAAAAGATTACAAGCACAAAGAGCACATTTTGAACTATGTCTAGACCGCAACATCATCCCGAGGGGCTTGCGTGTATCCACCATGCCTAGTCAAGGCAGGGACTACCCGGAACTTCTGGCGCAGTGGCAACGGCTCAATATGGAGGTGAGTCAAAAGTACTTAAAGTTGCTAATCGACTTCTTTAAGCTGGAAGAGGCAGCTCTAACCGAGGAAATTGAGATTAAGCAGCGGCAACTGTTTAATGACTACCCTTTAGACATTGTATGTCCCTTATTTGACAACATGCTGGACAGTGTTTCTGTATTTGAAAGGAAAGTATACCAACAGAAGCGGCACAAAGTTATCAGAGACACTAATGATTTTAGAAATGGCCATGTCTTTATGTGGCCTAGACTTAATTTAAAAGCTAACACAGGGTAGTTAATGAAAATATGAATACTGTCATAAGACAAACTGTGCATGGTAGACCAACTATTAGAAACGTTAGAGATAATGTTGACACTGATGGACTTAGAGCTCAGATGGACTTTCGAGCCTCACGCAGTGAGAATGAAGGGGTCGATCAGTTGGTTTTACCCCAAACCTCTAAAGTTGATATATCTGATAGCAATATTGGAACTAAGAATGTATTGAATAATGACCATTGTAATGACTCTACTGATGTTATACATTTGATACACTCCACTGTAGATAATAACACCAATCTTTATCCAGAAGTTAGAATAGCTAATGAATCAACTAAACAACTAGAGAATGGGCCCAAACAGACATGTCCTGATGGACCTGTAGTTAGACCTAAGCAAACGGCCTTAAATTCTACCTCTAATTCTAATATGCCCCATCAGTTGGTTTTTCCACTACCGGTGAGAGCAGACAAGTTCCGCCCTCGCTCGGTGAGCAGGGGGAGGCAGAAAAGAAAGCTATCAGAATAATACACCCCACAGAAAACACTGAGGAAAATGTGGGTGGACAAACATTAGTGCACAATTTATCACACACTGTTTTGACTGAAGATGACTTAAGACTACTGAACAGAGGGTTGAGTTTTATACCCAGAAGTAAGAGTAGTATGATAGAAACGATTATGGATGTCAAATTGTTTTGTAGGAACATGATGTTGAAATACATGTACAAAGACAGTAATCAGACATATTCTGAATCCAATTTTAGATTTAAGAACCTGAGTGAATTCACACCAACCAACCATCCCCTAATAGAAGCATATATGAAACTTACAGAGGATGAGCTCTATGATTATTATGAAAATAAGACATCTAATAAACAACTCTTCAAGAATGACAACCTCACATATGGTGAAAGGCTCAGTCTAAAGAAGTTACAAAATGATGCTAACATATCCTTTAGACCAGCTGATAAGGGAGGGAAGATAGTAGTCATGGATATGACAGACTACAATGAGCATGGTTTCTATGTTACGTGATGAGTTCTATGTTAAGAGTAGTAAGCAGGACGTTGATAATACCATTGAATGTGTACACAACACTATTACTGATATATATAGGGGGCATTTGATAGATAAGGATACTTATGAATACCTTATAGTAACTCATCCTATCATACCAGTTATTAATGGTCTCCCCAAAATACACAAGGACCCAGCAGACCCTCCCCTGAGACCCATAGTCTCAGGACGTGGATGGGTCACCGAACATCTATCTGTCTACGTAGAAAAACATCTGAGACATGTTTTGAGTAACAACAATACAGTTCTGAGGGACTCCAAACAATTTTTGCTTGATTTATATACTTGTATTAAGGGTAGAACAATTAACATGGATTACATTTTCGTAACGCTTGATATTCAATCTTTGTTCACAATGATCCCCAATGATTTGGGTGTTGTGTATGTTACAGAATATATGCGTAGTCATAGTGATTATTCAGCTGTCAAGATAGATTTAATTACTTGCTTTCTTGAGCTGATATTGGAGAACAATTTGTTTATGTTCAATGGATATATATATAAGCAGAGAGATGGCGTAGCCATGGGCACACCATGTGCCAATAGCTACGCCAACATGTTCTTAGCCCATTGGGAGGAGCAAACCCTATTTAAAGTAGAGCTTTTTACACAACATGTCATCTTTTATCGACGTTTCGTCGATGATTTGTTTATTTTATGGAAGGGCACACCCGAGCAGCTAGATTTGTTCTTTGTAACTCTGAACAACCTTACTACCTGCCTTAAGTTTACAAAGAATTGTTCACAACATAAAATAGAGTTTCTTGACATGTATATTGAAAGACTCGACAACAACATCATTAATACAGGTGTCTTTCGAAAAAGTTGTCATAGCAACAACCTTTTACATAGATCTAGTATGCATCCCCCTCATGTTTTTAAAAATATTATGAGAGGGCAGGCTATTAGGGCATCCAGGCTTAACCCAATGGATCAATGCTTTGAAACTGAATTGTCCAGTTTGAATGACAGGTTAGTGCAACGAGGTTATCGTAGAAATGAATTCAGCAAGCATCTTAAGGATGCGTCAGACTTAAGACTTACTCGAGGTCTGCCTTACTTTGGACCACAAGAACATCTGATAGAGCAGGATTCAAATACAGTGATACCAAAATCCATTAAGTTTAGTACACAGTTCACGTCAGACCATTTAGAACTGAGAAAAATAGTGCACAAACATTGGGATATATTGCTAGTAGATAATGACCTCAAAGCCATAGTGGGTGATTATCCCAGATTTCTGTATAGAAATAAACAGAATTTGAAGAGGAAGCTTTGTTATACTACTACTACTCAATCAGAGAAAAACAATGGCCATACCAAGCCATGTGGACGCTGCAATTTTTGCAGCTTTATATATAGTACACCTCATTTCTATCATCCGGATCTGAGAAAGTATTTTTCAATTTCTGCTGAAGCAGACTCTATAACGCCACATATAGTCTACATAGCTATATGTCAGATGTGTTCCTCATTCTATGTAGGAAAAACTAATCGCCCATTCAGGGATCGAATGAGAGAACACATCTATCACATCAGGAAAGGCTCGATGCACAATGCCTTAGCAAAGCATGTGATGGTGGCAAATACTTCACACTTTTTTAATTTTAAAGCCCTAGAAGTGTTAAGCCCAAACCCAAGAGGAGGTGATGTCAACACACACACTGAAGGTAGGGAAAATGAGTGGATACTGTTATTGAAAGCTGATAAAGGTTCAGGTCTCAATGAGAGAGCGTCTTTGAGACCGAAATTGAGACAAAGAAGGAATATAAGATAAAATATAGTTTCATACACACTCAAAGGGAATGACATCTTTGTTAACATATTTTTAGCAATTATGTTTTTATATAGTGTAGATGTCTCACTTTATCAGTGCGACTGCATATAAGTAATATATATATTTTTGATATGTTTATATATTGGCAATTTTTAGGCCATAGTTTAAACATGCACTCTGATAGTTAGAACAATGATTCACATCATTATTGACCTTTTCTATTTATGGTAGATATGTGCATGCAATTGACGTTCCAACACAGGATGCAACTCCTTGAGTTCTGTAAAATGGAACTGTATCTAATTTTAGTTACCTGTAGACGTTGTTGTTGGTTATGTATATATATATATACCTATTCATAGATATATTTTCTATATTTGTGTATAGTGAAGCCCATAGACTATTTTGTATCTATGACTAACAGAAGTCTTCAGAGATTATCTCATATATTGTTTTATTTGCTTTTTTATATGCTGCCCAATGCAACAGACTGTTGTATTTTTATATCTCCACATTTTTATACATCTTTGTATATCTCTACATTTTTATACATCTTTGTAGGTCTACATACTCTATATTAATTCTTTAGAACATAGGGTCAATGTAGATATCCCTTTAAATAACTCTTTATGTTAAATGAGTGTTAATGACTAATTAGTCACAGAAGATATATATGTTTGTGGTTTTAGAGATGTGCTATTATAGATCTGAAGAAGCTGTGAAGCGAAAGCGCTTATCTTTTATTTTAATAAACAGTTTATTGGTACTCCCTACCTAACTGTTTGGCACTCACCTTTTGGATTTTCTACCATATAAGGATTTGAACCTGCCTACTCTGGGGTCTGTGACTGTTTAATTAAGTACTTTCTTTTTTGCTTACCCCAGCGTTTAGCCTACAGCGAGACTAAGGAGTTTCACATAATATAATGGTAGGGTATTTGATAATCTGCTGTTACTTTTCTGGCACCACCTTTCCCCTCTCAGGTGTCTCACAGAAAATGGTGTCAGGACTTAATTCATCTGGTAGTCACTCTCTGTCAGAGATGTTTTATGGGGCTTGATCTTGGTGCCATTGTTATTAACTGTGGATGCGATGACCCTTGTGGAGGACATTTGAAGAGAGAGAATTCTTATCTGTTGTATGTGGATGATATCAAGCTTTATACCTTTCACGTAAGAGTCTGTGAGTTTGACTTTACTCCTCTTTTACATTGGTTGAAGTGAAATCCTCCTCCATCAGTGCTTGCAGTTATACAGGCAACTGTAGCACAAAAAAAACTTGTAAGGGGCAAGTACCTTGGCACCCTCCCCCTGTGGGGGACTTCATCCACATTCCCTTACTTTATTATTTTCATTATTTCATCACTGTAATTCAGAGAAAGCATGACCACTAATGGACAGTAAAACAACTGCCTTCCTTGTTTTTCATGGAGACTGAGAGGGAGGACCAACCACTAAGCAATAATACAGGAACATCATTATCTTGCTCATATGTGTATCAGGCAGCAGTGACATGAACAACTTGCATCTCATGCTGTTAATGCTTGAGCAGTGGCAGTACCACCTTGGCTAATCAAGTAAATGACTATAAGCTGGCTGATTAAATTGCAGGGACCATAATTTTGATACTTGGAACTACAGATGCTAATAGGAGAGATAAGTCCTTGTCTGTAGTACCTGGAAGTATTCCTACTTTTCCAAGGTGCAATGCTCTCAGAGTTGTTATGTATGTGTTAACAGCATTGAGGGGGGGGGACAGTCCTCCATGTCAGGATGTAGGGAGTTAAGTCACTTTGCAAAACTGCTTTAATGGTGCACGATCAAGTTTGAAATCATGTTTTAATTTTTTGAGTTGTTTGAACCACAATTCTGGATCTCATTATATGAAAGGCAGTTGTGTGATGGGAGCCTGGAACAACTGCAAAGGATGCAGAATTTCACTGTGAGGTTTTCCTTGCTTTATTGCAATTCATATCACATCAGCCATCTGTTTGCAGACCTGCAGTGTCCCAGAGTCACTACCAGGTCCACAGTTAAGGGTTTTTTGATTTAACAGGCCCTACAGAATCTGACCCTCCTTATTTTAAAGTAGTTCTTATGCCTTAAGTCCTAGCTGAGTCCCTTAGGTTTTCAGGTGAAGGTATTGGGTGATAAACACTGACTGGGAGGGATGGACAGTCACAGGAGCATTCCCCACTTATGATCCCTGTCGGAGGCAAGGGACATAGATGATTGCCCAACGAGGGGAGGAGGGTTGAACATTGGCTGAGCTGCTGTGGAGGAGGGGTAATACACCTGCAGATCCCCATTGCATACCTGCCACTTGGGCATACAGGTGATCACAGGGAAGGAGAAAAAAAAAAACTTCATGGCAGTGAATGACTCAAGGTCTGAGGATGTTTGAAAGCTCATTTTCCCCAGCCCTAGGAGAGTAAGCCCAGGGGAGATCATGATGGGTAGGCAGTCCTGATGAAGAATGAGGGCACTGGGATGTGCTAATGGCCAGTTGCATCATTACAAACACACACCATTTCTAAGTTTTCAGGTTTATCTTTATGCAGGCTTCCCACTCTACAGTCCATATTCCACTGATTGGAGAGGTGATACCTATATAATGTGGGAAAATGTTTTGTTAACCAAACTAATTATGTATTTTTCACACGTAATTTGAGAATACTGGCCTTGCACTAATTGTTAATATCTGTTCCATTTTGGAGCAATTGTGAGCCAGTGGAAGATTGAATAACTACACCCAATTTATCATCAACTTAGATAAACACAGGCCAGGAATTTTGGCTTGAAGTTCTGAAAAATAGATACCATAAGAGTGGGCTCAACAGGGAGCCCTTTGGTACACCACTGGTAGCTTTCTTCAGAAGTGGCACCTGCAGTTCTTAATTTGCATGTGTTCTGTCGGGCACTCATGTAGCTATCCACTGTACAACTTAAGGATTTATATTCAGATTTACAAGTCTGTCAGTAATGCCTACATGGGGAATAGTGCCATGGCCTTGGTCAAGTACATACTATATACACTGTATAAACCATTATCCACTGCTTTAGAGACTATTTCAAAAAAGTTAATGAGGCTAAAGAGGCCAGACCTTTCTCTGACAAAGCTGAATTGATGAGGCTTCAGGGTTAAGACATTTTCAAAACTCAGATTAATGAGCTCTGAAATAGTACATTTACGTATGAGGCTAGTGAGATTAAAGGGTCTGTAGTTACCAGGGTCTGCTGTTGGTCTGTTCTTGTGTAATGACATTACAGTGGCAGTTTTCCAGACTTCACTAATGTAACCAGTGCAGAGGCTCTTAAATTAAAGAGATCGAGTAGGGGGTTCAGATAGGCCATGTTAAATCTGATAATCAGGCAACCTGGGATATCATCCTGGCCAGTGGGTGAGATGGTCTTAGCTTTTGAGAGGGCTGAGAGGACTTGTTCCATAGTAACTAAAGGGAGTGGCTGGGACTGCGGTTTCTGTGGGGCTACTACAGCTATGGATGGAGTGAAATTTGTACTTCATTTGTCAGTTAGAAGATTAACCATTTCCTCATAGTCGGAGTGGGTAGTATTACTGTGGACTAGCTCTGAACAGTTTAGTGTTAGTTCTTCTCTACCTGACACAGTTAAATAAAGATCTGTAGTTTTTGTTTTGGTGGTTATTTTAAGTTCATATTCATTGTTTCCTTTACCAAGTTGCTTAAGTGTTCTTTTAAGGTAAGTGGAATGAGACTTCTTATAAGCATTAAGTAATTTCTTTTTCTTTAGCATACTTTATTTATTTATTTTATTTATTTATCATTTGTTGACCGGGAAAGTCCGACTAGGTTCCACAGAGCCTGTTTTCAGCGGAGGCCTGGGGAGAAATGCTCCAGATGCATGTCTTTGGAATGTGGGAGGAAGCCGGAGTACCCGGAGGAAACCCATGCGAACACAGGGAGAGCATGCAAACTCCACACAGAAGGCACCCCAGCCGGGAATCGAACCGGTGAACCTCTTGCTGTGAGGTGACAATGTTAACCGCTGCACCACTGCGCCGCCCATAGTCATGAGTCATTCACTGCCACTTATAAGGATGTTCTGCTGTAGGGGGTTGTTTTTACATTTCTCGTATTTGGTGCAGATAAGAACCACCTTATTAGTACAGCTGCTAAGTGGGTGAAGAAATCACAGGCATAATAGGCAGTGACTTTAGCAATGAGATCCCTCTGAGGAAGATTACAACAGAATTTACTTAGATCATCAAGTAACTGTGGAAAGTTTCTTTTGAGAAGTTCTTACACACAGGTGTATTTGTAGGGGAAATACCACCAGTTTCAAAGGAAAATGTCACTGATTTATATTTTGTTTTAACAAGGGAAGTTGATACACGTGGTGATGTGCAAGTGGCCATATTTGTGAGGATAAATTGTTTTGCCAGATTTCATATGAGAAGGCAAAAAATGGATCCTGAAAAACTTGTAACATAAGTCTTCAAACTCACTAAATTAACTGTGCCAGGTTTGTCAGCAAAAGTAAAAGTCTTAACCTGGTAGCCAGAGAAGGAGTATTTATAGTATTTTTTACAGTCTGTGCTTGAGTGCCACTTACTGATTGACTGCTAAACTGAAATAAACTTCTAGAATGAAGGCTACCTGTCAAACTTGTTGGATACCTGTATTGTGCTGTGTAAGACTCCATCTCAGATAAATCATACCATAGAAACAGATGTCTCAGACTATACACAGTGGCACAAGTTTCCAAAATCTGAACGTGTATAGACTTTAAGCACAAAAATAAGACTCTTGGTGATGATGTAATTATTATAATGTAATTATTTTGACTGTCAGACCCTAGAGAAATACTTTTTCTTTTCCAGCAGGAATACAGATTCACACAGATGGTATGTTGACTGACACTGATGTGGTCGTGAGTCCCACCACTGCTAACAAAGTGGCATACTTGATATACGAGGACAGGGGCTCACCACTGGTGCCCAACAGGTTAAAGTAAAAAAAAAAAAAAAAAAAAAAAAAAAAAAAAAGTACATACAGATCTGATTCATTAGTCAATTTACTAAATGTTGTCTGGCCTTACAAACACACAGAAAATATGCATTGCTGCCCTGTGTATCAGTTTCCAAACTCCACAGCAACACTAGGGCTACAGATATAACTCAATATGTACGTGTATTGTTTACACACTGATCACTTAGAGTCTGTGGTTTACTGCTCCAGGCCCCATTATCACCACTCTTATCTTTAAATGTCATTGTCTCCTAGTGCCTTTACCTACCTTAACTGCCTTTCACTTTTTCACAAAGATACTCACATGCAATTCCCAGAGAAAACTAGTGTCATTTTCTAATTTTCACAGCTTCCCTCCTGGAAAGGTAGTTCTGCCATCCCCTTTGATATGGCTGAGGTCCAGCACACATTTTTCCTGTGTCATTCATAATCAGTAGCCAGAAAATAATAATGAAACACAAAATGGTAATGTGCTATGCGATTCAGCCAATTAGAGGTGAATACCAACAGCCTGACAACCTGTATTGTTAAATAATACCCTTTCTCATCAGATAATAAATAATACATAATAACCTAAAAGTTAATAAAAATGCTTTACATAGACTGTAAAGAAGATGAGGCAGGATTGGTACAAATTAAAAATGTAGAGGTAAAAATAGTTGCACAAAAAATAGAACACAATCATTTGTACAGATAGAATGCCTAAAGAAAACCTCTAAGCTAGACAAATACGATAACTGACGCTAACTGACACTTAACTGCTAGGTTAGTAAAATTCTGTGCAAGGAAGATTGCAGATACCAGCTTACATGGATGTTGACATAGTGGCAGATACCAGCTTACATGGATGTTGACATAGTGGTTAAGTCTTTACTTGATAGAGACAAGGCATAGGGTTTGAGTCTCACCTCTGGTTATTGGCTAGGCTTGTAATAGTCTGCAGACTGATTGCCTAGTATTTAGCTGTGAACCAAGGTCTGAGCAGCACTGACTTTACACACTTTTCAGATTAAAATATATATTTTAGCCTGTTATATTTTTTTCCCACAGAAGCTAGGGTTGTTGTTGTTGTTGTTGTGTCTTTCGGCATTTCCCGGTTAGGGGTCGCCACAGCGGAACTCCGGTCCGCTAATGATTGGTAGTTGATTTTTACATGCCGTTACCAGCCCTGACGCACAACCTTCAACGAAGGTGTGCCCATTCACGCATGTCTCCACACAGAAGACGCTCTAGCTGAGAATCGAACCGGACAGCGTCTTACTGTGAGGCGACAATGCTGCCACAGCACCACTACTGCGGGTACACCACAGAAAATAGGGTAGTGAACTCATTTTTATTATGTACAGTAAACACAGTGAAAGTAGACACAATATTTCACATACTGCTGTTAATTTCTTGCTCTTTTTAAAACCTTAAGCTCGTTAGTCCTCTGACTGCTAATGTTTTTAAGATCTTCGTGTGGTTACAGGCAAGTAATTAATCCCTTTCCTGTGAAACTGCATCTCATCAGACAGTAATGCATAATACAGCTTTCAAACATATTTTCTTGTACATTACATAGAAGAGTAAATGCAGATCTCTTGTCACTGTTAAGACAACTTATAAATGCAGTTTTATAGTGCAGTTTTCTGTTACTTCTTTTATAAATCTGAAATGTAGCTTATTAATGTGTTATGTCAGAATTAAAAAAGAAGCAACGTACAGGCATTACATTTTAAGGGTGTTTTCTGTACCATGGCATCTTAAACAGCACCACTCCATTATGTAATTAGTTTCAGGGAGGTACCTCCTTCTATCTGCTATCCTTGTGGGAAGTAGAAGTCTAGCACCTTAAATACAGACTGAATCTGCCGAGGGAGGTCTTCTACCATTTGAAACTTCAATGATTAACCACTAAAGTGGCTCACTTAGCAGCCCAGAAAAATACATTCTCATTTACCATTTTTTCCAGAGTACCAGGTCTCATGCAGTAAGAGTTGATGCCTTCTATTTTACTTCCTTTTGATAGCTAACCTGATTTATTCATCTCCCCCTTTTATTTAATTCATCAAATCTTCTACAGTGCTAGACAGGATTCATTTTAATGATTTTGTTTTCATATTCATTGAGGAAGGCCTTGGGTGTCTTCCTTGTTGGTCATAACACTTCCTCTTATGTCATTACTAGTGGTCAGACCCCTTCTGAAGCAGGACTATGAGGTCATTCATCTTAATCTGAAATCCCTTAATCCATGAGCGTCATGCCTCTCAACCTCTTAGTACAAGAAGTCTGGACAAAGCCAAAAATAATGGGGGGACAAAGCCCCCAAAATAGGGATGAATTTTAAATATTGCTCTTATAAATTTAGAAAGTTTCTAGAATAAAAGGTGTTGAATTAGCATTTTCTAAAGGATGTGGAATTTGAAACTCAAATCTCTCTCTTTTTAATGACTTTATTCCTTAAGAATTTTCTAGAAAACCACAGATGTTATGAGGAACAGACCAAAATAATGAGGCAAAAATCCGGATGTGCTTACATTGCCTGTTCATAATTCTTGACACATTTCCAATCTAAGAATGTTCAGAAATGTTTTAAACGTTAGGGTGACTATTGCTGGGAAGAAAGGTAAAGAAAAATGTGTTTTTGATTTTGGTAGTTTATCAAGAATTGCATTCATTGTTTTGATCACTGTCTGTCTTGTTGAGCTGTCTTACTTTATTTTGGACCTATCTAGCTTATTTCTTTTTAAATGTGCATCTTTTAACTATTTATTTATACTTTCTTACATTTACTCCAGTGTCTGCCAATTCAATAGTAATTCTTCTGTTAGGGAGTTAAGTTTTTCTAATAGGAAAGTAACCCTTGGCCCCTTAAAACCAACATCCATATTAGATGTGAAATCCTCAACCAGAAAGACTGTCTTTTTGGTGCAAGTAAGCTCTGCAAGAATATCCAATTTATATGCCACAAAATACAAAAAGTATTATACAATTCACTTATATAGTTTCCTTAAGCATAAACCATTCATTCTTGTCAAAAATTTGTTTTCACTTTAAATAATTATATGAAGCTAACATTATATTTTCTTCAGCAACATAGGTTCATAGATGTTTACTATGCTAATGACCACAAAGGCCTTTTTTAAGCCTAGCCATGCATCCTGAATCTCTGACAAATTCTGTCACCCTTTATAAGTGTAAGCATGGCCCTGGGTGCAGAACAGAACAAGGAAGACAGGTTACTGTGCACAGTGGATTTCCCAGCCAGCTTAATTCTTTATAGATATGAAAAATTCCTTTAGACAAATAAATCAGCTGTCAGTATCATTTATGATGGGAAGGCAAGAATCTCTAGTCAGATAAACAAGACTTTGCTAACTTGGTAAGCATACTGCATTTCCTTTTCTTATGTTAAATTTAGAAAGACACTGACAGGAGCCATCAAAGGTCATTTTGTGAGTACAGATGCCACATTTTCAGCCTTATGCAGAAATGTCTGTAACCCCCCACCCCATATGAAGTTGCCACTTGTTCATGTTTCCATACTTTCTCCAAGTGCAAGTTAACATGTATTATTAAAAGGGTTAACACCTATTCCTCTCTCCCTTTTTTGTTTTTATTTTTTTGCGCACGACAGTATTGATTTTTAGTTGTGTACTGGGGAGGTGTAAAACCATGACAAATACCCTTACACTTCATAAGAGTACTATTTTTTAAGCTTTCTTCTAAATGTAGTACAAAACTGTAGTACTCTATCTGAAACAGTTTCCTTACAAGTAGTGCTCAAGATCTGATTGAAGACTGCTGGAACAGGGCTCAGTTTTGAGCTTTTTTACTGATTAATTAGGTAATTTGTTTAAATAAGTTTGCTCGTTTTCTATTGTTATATAAAACAATTGCACTTTATTCATCTGCTTTTACTGTATTTGTGTTTCTTCCTACTTTATTGCATTTATTACTGCTTGTTAGTAGCCTGATTAAATTGTAACTGTTATTCTAAGCCTTTGGTTGAAGCACTTGGGCGTCAGACCAGTTGTTTTACATTAAGAAGGTTTGTGGTCTGCACTGTTGCGGCAGGACAGGTAGCTTACATTCTTCTAAGTTGGTAGTTGCTGATTGAAGGCTTAGTGTCTGTTATTCTAAAAGAGTATTTGTTCTGATTTAAGCACTTGGGCTTCAGGACGGTTATTTTACATTAAGAAGGTGTACTCTGAACTTTTGTGGGAGGAGAGGGTAGATTCTTCTGAGCTGTGAGTTTCTGGTTAAAGGCTTATTGTGCCTGCTTAGTTGAACTGTATCTTTCTGAAATTCATACGCCTTGTTTGCTATAGCATAGGCTAAGTTCAGACTTGCTGAATCTAGCTTTGTTTGTATAACTTGAGCACTAATCCAGACCATCTTTTTTGGAGAAGGTTCCCCAGCACCCTAGTGACAAGAGTGTGCAGTTAGTACTTGTCTGATTGAAGACTGCTGGAACAGGGCTCAGTTTTTAGCTTTTTATTGGTTAATTTGTTTAAATCAGTTTGCTCATTTGCTGCTGTTATATTAAAAAAAAATACACTTTATGTATCGCCTCTTAGCTAGGGCTGAACTATTCCCGGCGCCATCAAGTGTACTCCTCAAATTTTCCCTTAGAACTAGCCAGCTTTTTAGTTTTAGCACTCAAATCTGTTTCTTTGAGCTCAGCACCTGTTTAGAACTCATTGTAAGCACTAAATAAGCTACAAATTACTACAGCACTCAACTTTCCTCACTTGTCTAGAGGAAAACAGTTTTTAGTACTTAATAAGTAAGCACCTATCCAGGCATGTGTAAGGGTCATCTCCCGGTGTTTTCTCCTGTCTACCTGATGAATCTGGGCATCTTGGGGCAATGCAGCAATTGTCTCATGTACACAAACAACCCTCTCCTCCTACCACCCAACACTACAACCTGTGAGAGATGCACTTATATAGCCAAACTGGAAGCAAATCTTTCTTCACCCAAGACTGCACTAGACAGTCAAGAGGAGAAGGTAAATACTTACACCACACCACACTCATCACATAGTCCCTCAAAACCTACACCACCAAAACACACACACATAGCAACACAAAACACATACCTACAGTCATGGAGGCACACAATAAAAATATGCTCAAGCAACAGAGACCACCAAAGCAGAAACGCAAGCAACCTCCATCCTCCAACACAACTCAAATGACACACAGCCCACAAAATCAGTGTGCCACTCAATCACAGCCCATAAGGCATAACAACGTACCCAACACTCTAATCATAGGTGACTCTATAGGCACACTGATGTTCCATTCATCAGGCTAAACAAGGAGAAAGTTACTGTCAGCTGCTTGTCGGGTGCCAGGATCCTCCACATAACACACACACTCAGGTCACTCCACAACAAGTACAAATATGACTCTGTCATTGTCCATGTTGGTGTGAATGACCTGAGACATACCCCCCTGGACTACATGAAAAGAGACATGGAGGAGCTCTCCGATCTTGTAGCCCAGGCAGGTATGACCCTAGCCCTGAGTAGCATTCTGCCATCACCCAAAATGATACCACAGTACAAGGACAAAATGATTGACATCAACAGTTGGCTAAACTTCTGGTGTCATTCTAAGGGGATCCAGTATCGGTCTGCCTGGGATGACATGATTGACAGACCACGATGCTTTGCCAGAGATGGCCTGCACCTGTCACCCTTGGTATTCCGGATACTGGCTAAGGCTCTTGCCACCCCTATAGTGCCTTTTTTAGGCAAGGTTCAAATGACAAATTCACCACTGTAACAGGTACAAGCAAGCAAAATCCGAGAGTAATGCTACTCATTGTTAGAAGTCTAAACTTCAAAATGCATTCACTTGAGACTCTCCTTAAAATGGAGAACATCAACATCTGTGCAGTGACAGAGACCTGGTTCAAGGCTCCAGAGAGCACCCCTGCATTACCAGGCTATAATTCATACCACACCTTTCGGCCACCTATCCTGGACCGAAACACTAAAGGCAGAGGCATGTCCATATTCATTAAGGATATCCACACCTTCAGGCTAGTTGCTCAGCATAATGCATCCAAGATTATCCAAGTGCATCTAACTCTGGGCAAGACCGCAGTCCATATTGTAACTTGGTACAGATCCCTACCATGCCCCAGGATTCCCTCTCCTTATTTCTTGATACACTGGAAAATATTAGAGTACAACCCAACACCCTAATAATGGGCGATTTCAACTACCCCACCATTAACTGGAAAAACTACTCCTGTACCAACTCTTGTGTTCAACGTTTTCTGGAATTCATAAATTCCAACTCTTTGGATCAACTTATCCACACCCCCACCAGGGGCAGCAATATCCTAGACCTGGTCATTCCCAACATGGATGACCGGTGGTCGGATCCAACCACAAGCTAATCACGCCAGATATCCACATCCCACCCCCACCCCCCATTAGTGAAACCACCATAAAAAAATTCTCCAAAGCCAGCTTCACGCTTCTTAAGACGGAAGTGGCAAACTTCACATTACCTATGCAGACGGACAATAGAGGTACGGGACTGCTGAATCCTACACAAATGCACTTTATAACCACTTACATGAGTGCATGGATCATGCTATCCCTAACAGAACCAATATGCTGTCCTCCAAAAAAAGGAAGCCAATCTGGTGGTCCCCTGCCATAAACAAACTCTACAACAGAAGAAAGAAAATGTTGCAAAAAAGAGTAAAATCCCATGATTGGAGGACCTCCCTGGTCAGCCTCTGTAAGAAGCTGAGATCCCTCATGAAATCCTCCAAAGCCAGTTGTGAAAACAAAATCGCCACTGATTCTAAAGACAACCACAAAGCATTCCATGGCTATGTCAAGTATCTCAATGGCAATATTCAGATCTGCTCTTAGTTACAGCATATTGGCACTATGTGTACAGAACCAACTGTTTGCCAACATCCTGGCAGATAGGTCCAGTGCTAACTTTATCACCCTCTCACCCCCTAAAGGGTCCATCTCTATACCGGAAGAATGCAAAGTTCCTGTAATCACGGCTGCACAGGTAAAAACCGCACTCTTCCAAGCCAAGAACACAGCATCCGTGGGACCTAACAACATCTCAGGCTGCGTTCTACATGAACTACAGAATGAACTGGCACCCCACCTAAGCACCATGTTCAATCATAGCCTCACCTCAGGCTTTGTGCCCACTGAATGGTGCCCAGCAATGTTTATCCCACTCCACAAAGGGGGAGCCACCACGGACCCCGGGAACTACCACCCCATTAGCCTAACAAGCCTGGTCTGCAAGGCCATGGAATGTATCATCATGGAACTTATAAACAAAGACATTGGAAATCTCCAAACTCTGGACCCCACCCAGTTCGGGTTTATAAAAGGCAGATCACGTCTCCTAAACCTGATAGACCTCTTTGAAGAAGTCACCAAAGCCGTAGACGAGGGTACGGTGGTTCACACAGCCTATCTAGATCTCATCAAGGCTTTTGACACCATCCCCCACTCTGGAATTATAGATAAACTCACTAAACTAGGTATAAATCCCTATGTCACAAGATGAGTTGCCAACTGGCTCACTGACAGAACCCATACTGTCAAAGTAGCAGACTCCAAATCCAACTTCAGACCAGTGACAAGTGGAGTACCACAGGGTTCAGTCCTGGGTCTTCTCCTGTTTGGTGTCTACTTTTCTGAAGTACAGGCTAACACAGAAGGTCTTTGGCTAATGAAGTTTGCAGATGACTGCAAACTAGGAGCCATAATCGAAACTCCTAACGATGTGGACATCCTACAAAAGGGCCTCACTGAGACAGATGCCTGATGTCAAACCCATGGCCTCAAGCTCAATGCCAAAAAGTGCATTGTCATCCCCTTTAGTAAAAACTCTGTACCTATGAGCTACCACATAGATGGTAGTCTACTTAACACCGAAGGTGTGATAAGAGACCTTGGGACACAGATGGACAGTAGTCTGTCCTTTCATAATCACACCATCACAGTAGTCAGGAAATCCTTCTACGTGGCACACCTCATCACAAAAGGTTTCTCATCCAGGAAAAAAGAGGTCATTGTTTCCCTCTACTCATCACTCATTAGACCCATTGTAGAGTACAGTGCCCCTTTTGGTATGTACCTCACAAGACATCTACAAAAACTGGAAAGGCCGCAGAAATACCTCACAAAGAGGATTACCGGCCTCAAACTGATGCCCTACGCAGACCGTCTCAAAAAACTTCAGCTTTACTCCGTCACATATCGCCTACTCAGAGGCGATCTCTGCCTAACATACAAAGCTATGTCAAACCCAGAGCTGTTGGACATGCTTCAGTTAAAGAAATCCCAATCCCTCTGAGCTACACACTCTAGGGACCAAAACCTTGTCACCACAATAAACAGAACATGTTGGAGGGATAGATTCCTGTTCCAGAGACTTCCCATACTCTGGAACAAATTACCTGTCTATATCAAACAAAGATCCTCATTAGTACTCTTCAAGAAGAATCGTGATGATTGGATGGGAAATAAAAAATTCACCCCGGGGATCACCTCTGTGGCTCTGTTCAACAGGGGCACAGGAAAATAATTTTCTTGGGTGGCGAAAGCCAGGGTACCTTTTTGGCTAGGCTTTTATAGGCCCTAGGGCCAATAGACTAGTACCTGCCTATGAACCTATGAACACTATCTGGTCACTTTTTCCTCATAGGAAATCACTGTTTTAAAGTAGGTCTGAGTATGTGCTGGTAATGATTACCTCTCTTTTTTATTTGTAATTTGTCCTTTTGTTTCAGTTGTATAACCGTGGAGTTGAAATATATATATATATATATATATATATATATATATATATATATATATATATAAATGGGGGTGTGCAGGCTGAAAAAAGCTTTTTAAGTTCCTTACCATTAAAAGGTGACAGATTTAGTATTAAAGAATAACTGAATTTGAAAGGGTAACTGCAGGGCATTCTGTTATAACTGGCCACATCCTTACCCCTTGTTAAGGTACATACCATGCTAGAAATCTGCTAATTTGATACACTTGATAACTGCAGGAGTACAAGTAAGTGATGTACTTTCCATAACAACAGATTTTCCAGCAATGAATTCTCACAACATTATTGATATTTTCCAACCTGGTTTGAATCGTCTCTTCCATGTTGTCTTGCCCTGTTTCATTGTCGTTACATTTTTACTGAAGGAAATGAAGACGGCACTAGGCAGACTTGTTTTTCTATAAATTACCATGCGACATCTGTTCATCTGCCATGCCACCACAGGGCAGACACTGTCCCATGCCAAGAGGATGTAGGAACAGTGTCTAAAAACAAGATGGGGTGGTAGGAAAACCAAATTTCAGGAAATGCCACTTGTTATATAGCGCTGTCAAATATATACCATTATGTTAAGTAGCCAAGTACCTCACACAACAAACCTCTCTTTTCTGGAGGACTGCAGCTGTAGTAGTCTAACAAATGGGCTTTTGCTCATAAGTACCAGTCAACATGTATCTGACTTTTTCAAGCAGTCCTATGTCTTCTTTTGTTACACTAATGGCAGTCTCATTCTGTGGCATATGTTGATCTATTTCTTGCATATAAAAGTAGTCTTCCCATTTGCCATCTTCATTTCTTCCTGCCAGTTTAAAACAGGTAACTGTTCGACTGTTATAGAATTTTCCAGTACCAAAATACAGTGTTATGAAGCTCTTTCATTTAATTTTTTTTAACCAGGAGCACAAAAAGTTCAGCTTTTTGACAGCATGTGAGAAATACCAGAAGTAAAATCATCATGTCAGTATAGTGTTTCCACAGTCCTTATTGAACATAAGCTGCTCCACCTCATAGTTGTTCAGAAGTGTAAGAATCCTAAAAACAAGTATGCATAATTCTCCAATATACTAAAATCCTTCTAGAAGGAGATATACACTCTAGTCTTGGCCCCACCTATCACAGTGAACCGCAACCTTGGTGATCTAATTTTTCCTGCAATAAATGCTAGAAGCATTAGAAATAAAACTCCTGAACTACATGCTGGATTATCGAACATAAGCCTGACATTCTCGCTGTAACTAAATCCAACATAAATGACTACAAAATTATATCTCCTGGCTGTAATATCATCTGTAATGACTGTTTAAACATTAAAGGTGGTAGTATTGCTTTAATATTACCCAACACCTATCACATCTCCCCCTACAGCAAACCAATACCAACATTCAGTTCAGCAGAGCTTTTTATTGCTTTGCTCAAAATAAATAATTAAGAACAAATATGTATTACTGTCCTTTACATCCCTCCTGGTGACAGTATAGTGATACTGGAAGACATCCTACAATGGATATCCATAACATTTCCACAAGTAAAAAATACTACTAGGTGATGTGAATGTCAATTGGTTAGACATAAACATGAGCTCCCCTGCATCTAGCATGAACTTACATGGTTCACTCAACTAAGTAATAGCTTTACACAGTATAGCAAGACATCAGATTCCCTATTAGACTGGATCCTAGTATCAGACCCTAGCAAATATTCCACCACTGGTACAATGTCAGACTCTCTCAGTAATCATCTCCCAATCTATAGACCAGACATCTCACCCATCCAATTAAACAGCATATTTATAAAATAGTACACAACCTTTCCAATTTTAACCCAGTAATGTTCATTACTACACTGTCATCTGTTAACTGGAACTTCCTAAAAATCCTCCCCTTAGTTGATGCTGTAAATGAATTTAGTACAACTTTTCTTCTTCTTCTCCTTTTGACTTTTTCCAGTTAGGGGTCGCCACAGTGGATCACCTGTCCACTCATGATTGGCAGTGGAGTTTTACGGTGTCGAGTTGCCACCCCGGTGCCCAACCTTCCACATAAGGCACACGCATGCACTCACACCTAGGGTCAATTTAACGTATCCAGTCCACCTGCAGCATGTCTTTGAGATGTGAGAGGAAACCGGAGCACCCGGAGGAAACCCACCCAACCACAGGGAGGACATGCAGACTCCGCACAGAAGGCACCCCAGCCAAGGATCGAACTGGAGAACCTCTTGCTGTGAGCTGGCAACGCTAACTGCTGCACCACCGCGGCCGCCCTTAGTACAACTTTTCTGAATATCCTAAATAGCTTTGCACCTCCTAGAAGAAAGAGACTAAAAACAAATAATGCACTTTAGCTATCCAAAAAGAGTAGAATCCTAATGCAGGAGAGAGAGAAAGCATGGCAAAAATATAAAACCCCTCAATATCTTGAAAACGTGTGAATGTTTTGCTTTCGCAATCTCACTAAAAAGCAGATAAATGAAGACAAAAAAATGATACTATAATATCTTTCATAATAATACTTAGCACAAACAACCTTAAAAAAGTTTGGACATCCATTAAAGAAATCTTACATCCTGGCCAAAAATTTAACCCAAACCCTTCTCACGATGACTGAACACTCGAAACTGCAGTGTAGTTCAATTCTTATTTTATAGATAATATAGCATCTCTAACCAAGAATTCCTCAACATCTAATCCCAACCCTACCCAACAGCCACATATCCGCTTTCACCTTCAAACCTGTGACCATATCCTACTCTTAAACAAGCTTAAACCGTGCTCTTCTTCAGCTGATGACCTTCCAAGTGAGTAACTGTAAAAAGCAGCCAGTAGCATTGCCTATCCAGTCTTAGTCCTTATATAAATAAGTCAGTCCAGGAATCCCAAGTTCCCTCTCTCTGGAAAAAGTCACACATTATCCCTCTTCACAAAGGAAGAAATTCAACAAGCATTAATAACTTTAGACATATAGCAATCTTATCTCTCCGTGTCAAAATACTTGAAAAATGCATTTAAAAAGAAATGCTAAACTATCTCCTTAAGGAAAAACTCCTATCCCCTACACAACATGGCTTCCATCCTTCTCATAGTACTAGCACTGCCCTTCTAACCTATATAGATACTGTCAGTAAAGCTCGAGATAATGGCAGACTAGTGTCTTCCTTATTTCTAGACTTGCCTGAAGCCTTTTCACGGTTTGTCACAGCAAACTTCTACTTCAGATTTCCCCACTAGGTCTGTCTCAGCCCACCTTTCTGAAGCTACCTGTGCAACAGGTATCAGTCAATAAAATGGCACTCTATACACTTTCCTTACATCCCACCAAAAATTGGTGTACCACAAGGGTCTATCCTTGGTCCCCTCTTCTTTAACATTTTCGCCAACACTCTCTCTATACATCCACACAACAGGCCACCCCAATGCAGTACACAGATGTTTCCTCTCTCATTTGCACATGTAACAACATGGTACACCTTCAAAAAATTACTACGGAAACTTTGATAGCCATTGAAACACGGCTTCATAACTCACAGCTGCTGCTCAACTCAAAAAAGACCAAACTGCTACTTTTTTCCCCCAAGCCTCCCGCTCATGAAAAAGCAAAATTTAAAGTCCTCTGTCTTGATAATACAACTACTGAAGCCACGTCTAATAGCAAATTATTAGGGGTGATAGTGGATGATAATCTTATATTCGACCTTCATATACAAAGTTACATAAGAAAAACTTATCAAAAACTAAGGATGCTTTAGAGAGCCAAAACCTTTTTCACCAATGCAACTAAAACTATACTTGCCACTACTTATCTCCTTTGCACACTTCTTTATGGTGGTCCCATCCTCACTAACCTCCAGGCTTCACAAAAATTAAAACGTGAACAATGCTATAACAAAGTTGCTACATTTGCAGAAAATATCCCTTTCAGAACCCACCACTGTGTAGCACTGAAAAGCTTATATTGGTTAGAACTGCCTCATCAACTGACATATACACAGATTCTTAACACTTATAAAATTATCCAGCATCCATCTGCCTGTCCAGTACTGAAAATATTTTACACAACTATGTTCCCAGTCAGTCATTACGATCCAGTGATCAAAAACTCCGTCTACAAACCTATCAAATCTGCTGGGCATTGTCTGTACTTGTACAAGGTTGCTAAGGCCTGGAACTCCTTACCTGTATCCATCAGGTTAATACCCTCCCATCTTTCAAAACCATTCTGAAAGACTTCCTAGCTAAAATCTGGCTCTGTTTTTGCTCAAAACCAGGGTAAACTATTTACGTAAATGTGAACAATTACCTTTTCATTCCTTATACCTCCTTACTTTCTTACTTCTGTCTAATTCTCTTCCCTGACTTTTCTCTCTAAATATGCCATAAACCTGTTTTTCCCTCACTTAATATTGCAATTCTTGTCGGTACTAGACTAACTTACCTTTAATTTCTGTACAAAATTTCTCTGTTAAGTGATTGTCATATAACTTGCATTGATTCTTAACCAATGTTTTCCTATTATGCCCAATTGGTTATAATTATTTAAACTGCAAATGTTTTTGTTTTATTTTTGAAGATTGTAAAATTATTATTGTTAAAATGTTTTGTAATAATTTGGAGCTTTTCTTCTAGGGGCTTCTCTGAAAATGGGCTTCTACCCAGTTAGATGTTCATGGTAATCAAATGTCAATAAACAAATAAGTAAAAACAAAACCATTGATACTGTAATTTGTCTGTTGATTCAAACAAGCAGGTCTTTGAAATAGATCCACAGCATTTTCTTCAGCATGCAGGATAATGGCTTTTATTCATTGCTGGCTTAGGGATATCCTTTAAGCTTCTCCTTTCAAGAACACCTTTGACTATCCTTTTCACTCACTGGCAACTTCCCTTGGCTACTTTTTCAACTTGGGAATCAGGAGTCTACTTCCTTAGAGGGCAGAGGCTCTGATATAGCTCTGTAGACAAATGCTCTGTATGTATTGCTAGTGTAATAATTTGACAGCTTCAGACTCTCTAACACACCCACCTCTGCACTCAGCAATATGATGTCCTTCAAGGATGCATCTGCAGTCCTTACATATGGGTTGTCCTGCCTCTTGCAGCCCTTCGGTCAGCCGGATTCCAAAGTCTGGGTCCGGCGTCGGCTGATGTCGCCCCTTGCCCGACGTCAGAGTGCCTGGGGTATAAAAGTGTCAGGCGACGCCATCTTCCCCAGTCTTTCTTGCCGCGTGGTGCCCGAAGCAGAAGCATTTCGCAAGTGCCGGTCGGCCAGCTCCTGTAACTTCAGCTACCGAAGACTTCAAAAAGCTAAGTACCCCGTTGGGGACTCTTTCTTGCCTCAGCTGATGTCAGATCAAACGCTTAAAGTTAATAATTGCTTGACTTGTGGGAAACAAATACCTCATAAGGATTTCCATTCCTACTGCCTCCCCTGCCTAGGCCCAGACCACCACGTCTCGGCCTGTACTGCCTGTGCCTCCTTTAATCGACGCACTCTTAGGCGTCGGTCGGAGTTTGCAGAGGAATTTTTTGGGGCTAGTTTTTCTTATAAAATGCCGTCGGAGACTCCGACTTCTCATTTAACCAAGAAACGGAAGGACAAGGACCGACACACGCGGCCCGTGGTTTCGGCTGAAACCGCCCCTAGGCCTGCCGCGAGTGTCTCGGTCTTGTCTGAAACCGAGTCCTTGGTACTTCCGTCCGTAGAAACCGCTCAACCGACAGCTTCGGTCCCGGAGGCCTTTTCTGAGTCGGTTTCAGAATTACCCTCGGAAACCGGTGTTCAGGAACCTACCGACACCATTCCACTAGACAAAACTACTCCAGCATGTGGGGCAGCCAGGCCCCCTGCATCCATGTCCATAAAAGCTTTCACTAGGGCTAAAGCTGCTAAGCAACAAAAAACTTTGCCTCCCAAGTCTATTTCTCAGGGATCCACTACAGGTTCTCAGATACTAAGTTTGGCTGAGGACCTTATTTCCTTAATTAGGGGCTCTCAGCCTCATCCGGACAGGGGCTCTCAACCCCCACTAGACAAAAGGCCCAGGGTTGAGTCTGCTGAACCTCAGTCCTCTGATGGCTCTGCTCTATCAGACTACCAGGAGGAGGCCTTCACGGCCTACGAGGATTCTGATGCAGAGGAATCTATTCCCTCTGCATCCCCTCTGAAGAGCTGTCCTTTGGGGAGATCCTTCACTCCATGAGAGAGCATTTCCAATGACAAGGCCAGGAATTCTCCGATTCCAGGAAGAGATTAAGGACTTTTCTTCATTTACCTCAGCATAGACCTTTGGCTATTCCTCCTGTTTTAAGTGTCATTGATGATGTGTATTCTGAGTCTAGCACTACCCCTGACACCCTTCCTCCGGCTCCTGTTAAACCCGATAGATACTACAGGGTCCCGGACTCGCATAATTTCCTTTACAAGGCCCACTCTGCTGACCCAGAAACTATTTTCCAGGGTCCTAAAGGGGTTGCAGCTGCCACTACTAAAAATCCACTCCCCTCTGAAAGGGAGTCCAGGGCTTTGGAGAGATGGGGTAAAAAAGTGTACACTTCTTCCACTCTGTCTGTGAGGGCTTTAAATTGTCAATTTCATATGATACAGTACCAAGAGTATTTGTTAGATGAATTGCAGAAAAAACTGTCTTCACCTGAACCCCTAGATTATAAGTCACTTCAGGATCTGGTACATAATTCTCAACAGGTTAGCAACCATTTTTTGCAGTGTGGTTATGATGCATTGGAAGCTTCATGTAGGTCAGCGATGACAGGTGCAGTCATACGTAGACATGCCTGGCTGAAGGAACAATCTCTGCCAGATCATGTTAAGGCTAAGATTCTGGATGCTCCACTGGAAAAGCAAAAGTTATTTGGCTCCACTGCTCAAGAGGTCTTAAAGAAATTTGAGGAAAAGGCAAAATCTGTACAAACATTCAAAGATTTCCTCCAGGTACAACCACCAAGATTCAGCAGAAATTGGCCTTCTAAGAATTGGTCCTTTCCAGAAGAGAGGTTTCAAAGAGGCAAGAACAGGCGTGCCAGAGGTAGAGGGCAAGCTAGAGGCTCCTACAGAGGACGTCAATGGCAGCCTCCTAACCAGAGAGGTAGTGCAGGCCCAACAACTGCTGCACAAGGACAAACTCAATGACTTCACCTTGACCCCGCCGACCAGGGTTCAATTAGAAGCACCTTTGGGCGGAAAGTTGCCTTTATTCTCAAAAAATTGGCACAGTATTACAAGGGACAAATGGACACTGCAAATAATAGACAAAGGATACAGGTTCCATTTCCATACATTACCAGAAAGAAAGGGAATGCCAAACCTGCCACCAAATCAGAGGGCAGAGGCTTTGAAACAAATTGCCAACCTATTGCAAATGAAAGCTATAGAAAAGGTTCCTCTCGCAGAACAAGGCCAAGGATTTTATTCCAGACTATTCCTTGTCCCAAGAAAAGAAAACCAATGGAGGCCTATTCTCGATTTGTCCGCACTAAATACTTATCTCATTGTGCCAAAATTCAAAATGCTGACCCTACAGCAACTCCTTCCCATGCTGGGCAAGGGGTCTTGGCTGGTAACTCTAGACCTCAAGGAGGCATACCTGCATGTCCCTATCAGACAAAGTTGCAGAAGACACCTCAGATTTCTTGCAGGTTCAGAGCATTATCAATTCTCAGCATTGCCCTTTGGCTTATCTACTGCGCCCAGAGTATTCACAAAATGCCTGGCATCAATAATTGCACACTGCAGACTTCAGGGGATTCAAATATACCCGTATCTGGACGACTGCCTTATACAAGCAGACAGCCAACAAACCTTGGAAAACCATTTGAATTATGCCATTTGCCTCCTACAGGCCTTGGGATACACAGTCAACATTCACAAGTCAAGACTTGTGCCATCCCAAAGAATAACTTTTCTGGGTGCGGAACTAGATACAACCACCCAAATGGCTTTTCTCACAGAAAAAAAACAAAGACAACTGTCGGAATACTTCAAAAATCTAACAAAACAAACTCAGATGACTGCAAAAAAAATCCTGCAGGCCCTGTGTTACATGGCATTGTGCATTCTTCTGATTCCATAAGCAAGGCTGCATATGAGAAAACTACAATGGTACCTAAGGAGTTTATGGTTTCAGCACAATCACAGCCTAGAAGCTTTGATACCACTCATTCCATGCCTTCAAAAGGAATTCCTGTGGTGGGCCCAAGCAAGCCAGTCAAACAGGGGCCTGCCTTTCAGCAAACCAGTAACCAGCCAAACCATTACCTCAGACGCTTCAGACCATGGATGGGGAGCACATATGGAGGACAGATGCAGCCAAGGTCTATGGTCTCAGAAAGAATTGCGCATGCACATAAACCAAAAGGAAATGCTGGCAGTGATTCATGCAATCGAGGCCTTCAAGCTCTTTCTACATCAAGGCCACCTGCTAATAAGGACAGACAATACCACAGTTATGTGGTACATCAACAAGCAAGGAGGTACCGATTCCTACCCTCTTTGCAGACTAGCAATGAATCTTTTGGAACTTTCCCTAAAACTCAATATAGAGCTGCAATCCCAGTTTGTGCCAGGAAAAGACAATATACTGGCGGACAACCTAAGCAGAAATACCATGGACCCACACGAATGGATGCTGCACCCAGACATCTTCCTTCAGATAACACAATCATGGAGGAGGCCGGACATAGATCTTTTTGCCTCCCACCACAATCATCAGCTGGAGAAATTCTGCACAAGGACATACCACCCACAAGCATGGAAAGTGGACGCCCTCTCTTTCAATTGGAATACTCTAACAGTGTATGCATTTCCACCACTCCCACTAATGACCAAGGTCTTACTGAAAATCAAGACAGAGCAGCCAAAAGTGATTCTAATAGCCCTGGACTGGCCAAGGCAGCACTGGTACCCGCTGTTACGGAGCCTGTCACACACGAAACCGTGGCCTCTACCACTATGGACACTCCTTCTGACACAGCACAATTACAAAACTCTGCACTCCAGCCTGAAAACCCTGCAGCTGACAGCCTGGAGAATACCTTGACTCCTCACCAGGAAAAGCTATCCAAAAGAGTGAAGGATATCATCATGGAAGCTCGCAGACCTTCCATGAGAAAGACATATTCAGCAAAATGGAAAAGATTCTACACTTGGAGCACCGCAAAGGGCCTAGATGCCACAGTGATGAGCATGGCACATATCCTGGAATACTTGGCAGACATGCTCCATAATGGCCTTTCTTACTCTTCCATAAAAATTCATGCTTCAGCAATTTCAGCAGAATATAATACTGACCCACCTGTCTTCTCTCATCCTCTCCTAAGGCAGTTTCTAAGAGGAATTAAAAACATCAATCCTCCAAGAAAACCACCAGTGCCTACATGGGACCTTAACTTCATGTTGGAAAAGTTGACTTTACCTCCCTCTGAACCAGCAGCATCTTCAGAATTACAGTTCCTGTCTTGGAAGACTGCCTTCCTTCTGGCCATAACCTCAGCAAGAAGAGTATCTGAATTGCAGGCACTCATGGCAGTACAACCATTTCTTATTTTTCATCAGGACAGAGTTTCCTTGAGAACCAATCCTTCATTCATGCCAAAGGTGGCATCCAGGGTCTCATTGAACCAAGCTATTCTCCTGCCTACCTTCTTTCCAAACCCACAAAACAAGGGAGAGAAACTTCTGCATACCCTGGACATTCACAGACAGTTACGCTACTACTTGGACAGAACTAAGGCTTTCAGAAAAACTGACCAGCTGTTGGTAGCATATGCTGCAGGCATTCAAGGGAAAGCAATTTCCAAACAGACAATTTCAAAATGGATAGGAAATTGCATTCGATTTTGCTATTCTTATCATGGAAAAGCTGTGCCAGCTAACATCAGACCTCATTCTACCAGAGCTACAGCCACCTCCACAGTCTTCTTAAGAGGGGTGGCTACCAAGGATATTTTAGAAGCTGCTACATGGAGCTCCGTGCATACATTTTCCAAGCATTACAATTTACCCTTATATTCCAGATCCAGAGCAGGCTTTGCTACGGCAGTCCTGCAGGGCATTCTAGCTACACCATCGTTTTCTTAGAGCCTACCACCCCCAGCTTGGCTATGGTATTCTACCCATATGTAAGGACTGCAGATGCATCCTTGAAGGACATAGTACAGTTTTGTACCTACCATAAATGTAGATGTCCGATAGGTATGCATCTGCAGTCAGGTTTACCCTCCCTCCTTCCCCTCTGTGGTACTTCTTGGGTACTTATCCCTCTTATAGCTAGCTGGGGTTATCTATTATGGTGTATTTGTTTTATATTACTGTGCATGTTTGCAATATTTTGTATTTCTACCAAATTTAGCCTTCCTTAGAGGGCACCTGGCATGTGGGGCAAGAAAAACTGAGGAAGATGGCGTCGGCTGACACTTTTATACCCCAGGCGCTCTGACGTCGGGCAAGGGGCGACATCAGCCGACGCCGGACCCAGACTTTGGAATCCGGCCGACAGAAGGGCTGCCAGAGGCAGGACAACCCATATGTAAGGACTGCAGATGCATACCTATCGGACATCTACATTTATGGTAGGTACAAAACTGTACTTTTCTCTGACTCAACAGCAGTGTGCTTCCCAGTTTCTCACTGACAGTAACCCTCAACATTTAACCATTGGTTCTAGTTCCAATTGATTAGCTGTAAGCCCACAGCAACTCAGCTATATTTAAGTGACTGAGGTCATTACAATAGTAGAACCTGAAATTTAAAGGCTCTAGAACTCAGCAAGACAGTTTCAAGTTAGTCTATTTTGCCTGTACAGCAGTTGTAGAGGGGGATTTTTGTGATGTATATGATGTTCTGCCCTACCAGATAGTATTTTAGGATGGTAATTGATCATTTTATGGCATAACCTTCCTTCTCTGTAGTGAAATACTGTCCATCATCACTGCTGAATTCATTGCTGAATGTTTACTTATGCAGTAGATGAGGTGCTCAGACTATTTATTAGACTTTAACTTTATAATGTATGTGGATTATATGTTTATAAGAGAGGCTTATAACAGAGTCTAGCAAAAGTATAACAGAGGCTTATAACAGAGTCTAGCAAAAGTCACCTTACCATTCAATCTAAGCAGCAGGCAGGTTTCACAGACTTGTGTACATGTTTCCAAAATACTAAACTCCTACTAAGCTTAAAGAAAACTATTGTTCTGCTTTTCTCTGCCTCTCAAAAACTTGCCTCATCCTTAAGGATATTAAAGGTAACCATATACCTAATGTTTCACAACAAAAGTATGTTGAACTCGCACTTGATTCTTCACTTGGCTTTTTTCTTCATGCAGATAACATCACTGCTAAAGTGTTAGCCAAGGTCATATCTCTGACTTTCTTTCACCCACAACATGAGCAGTCATAGCTAGAAATATCCTGAATCCAACATTATAATATGCCCTTTCTCTACTCTACCTACATGCATCCAACACACACAACTTATAAACCACTGAAAATGAGACTTGCATATTTGTTGTTACAGATATCAACACGTCACTGCAACCTCTTAAATATTTTAATTGATTACCTATTAACAACAGAGCTACTTTTCTACTCTGCCTATTAATTTTTTTAATTGTGCAACTTGGCTACTACCCTTGTTAAAAAGACCACTCCCGGTCATAGAAACAGGCTATACTCTCAGAAGCAGTCAATATGATCCCCCTTCTTTGACCAGAACAAAATTCAAAACTACCATAGGTGAAAGAGAGTTCTTCATACTAGGACCAGCAATATGGAGCCAACTTCTAATGAAGGGAAAAATAACCAATCACTGCCGGCCTTCAAATCTGCACTGAATGAACATTTACATGCTAATTGCACCTGCTTTCAGGATGCAGACCAAAGTACTGTGCAGTTCTTCCTCAGTGCATAAACTTTTGGTATATCTTCTTAATTGTCACCGTGGTCAGTACTTCATATCATGTATAAATATGTATATAGAACATATATGTCTAAATATGTATGTAGAACGTAATGTACTTTTATCCACTGAGTTTGTCATTGTTAGACACACCTGTTACATTGTCTGATTACACTACTGTTCTCTCTATTTTTGTAGCACCACTGAATGTACTTGGGTTATGACTGAAAAATGTCTGTAGAGCAACTCACTTACCCAGCTAATAAATGGCAAACTAAGAAACCTTACAGTCCAGATAGCAGCCTTCTGTCATACCAGAGTTTCACTTAACTGGGTTAACAGTTAACCCGGCTTGATACAGGGGAAGGTAAGACAGCTGGAAATGTGGAGAGATGGCTTTCCCAGGCCACAGAAGATATTGCCACATCATCTAGGTAGACTGCTGCTTTTCTGTTATGGGGGTCTACAGTTTCTGTCTTGACAGCATGAGGGATGTTGCAGGTTATCTATGGAGGTAAAACACTGCAATAAAAAGGTCTATCTGCTGTAGAAAATTTCATTTTTTTCTTTAGCTACTGGGGCTTGTGAAATTGGCCTGTACATAGCCTTCCCCAATTTTTCAACCAGTTTACCTACTTTGGGTATGGTATGCAAATTAAATTTAGATGTTCTATTTTCCGAAGTCTATAAAATTATTTACACCCATCAAGTTTGGGAGCCAGTACATTGGAATTACTTCACTCATTTTATGATTCTTTTGTGGCCTTAATCTTAAGCATTTTCAACATCACATTCCTAATTTCTTTGTGTTGGGGCACCTGGTATGGTTGCAGATTTGCTCACCAGACATGATGTCTATGTTGTTCTGAATTAAAGTGGTTCTGCCAAGCAACTGACATGATGCCTTTATTCCTCAGTACAAATTTTGTTGCTTTTTGATTCTGAGATATTGACAACATCAATCCTGTTTTGACTTCGGGACATGCTGTGGGAATCTTATCTTCTGCAGTCATACTACAGAAACCAGTTTCTCTTCAAGGTTTCAAAACATTTACGTGATGCTACTGTTTTGTTTCCTTTTCTTGGTTGTCTCATGCTATAATTTACTTCAGTTCTTGTTTCTACAATTTTAAGAAGTTTTCTAAACTTTACTAGCATTTTATTTTCACCACTTGGTACTAGCACAATCCTTTATCTCTTGGTTTAAATCTTCTTAGACAAACATTTTTGTTAAATGCTCTTGTTTGTCGTGCATATTTTCCATATGTTTTGTTACTGCAGGCATTGAAGTAGTTAAGCTGTCTTGCAGGTTTAAAAATGCTCAAATATGCTTTCAAATGTGCTGTTTCCTTCCTCCCAGTTTTTTTGGTATGTCTGTCAAGCCTGGAAATGAATGACTTACAGGGGTTCAAATGATTTGAATGCAGCTTAGAGCTTAGGTACGTTTCTTACAACAAAATGAAAATACGGCATCAGCTGGCCCGAGCTTTTCCCTTCCACTTCTGTATTCTTCCATAACATAGTCTTGAAAGTTTTATTAAAGTACTCAAATAGCCCATCTGTTGTGAGGGTGATACACAGATGTCCTTAGATGTTTTACTTCAAAGACTTAAAGTGTATGCATTACTGTGGAAGTGAATGGAGTGCCTTTGTAGGAATTTCATGGTGAATTCCTAACATAAAAAGCAGTACTAGTCATTTTGCTATGGGTCTGCATTGACTTTTCATATGTGTACTGCCTGCAGAAATATAATTGTATAATCAGTAGTTTCAAGGATATAATGATAGTCATTACTTGATTTTACAAGTGGTCCCACATTATTTATTGCTATTCACTGAAATGGGGCAGCTTGATTGGTAAGAATATCAAGGGTTCTTAAACTCTTGGCTTGATGCTATCCTTTGTCATTCTGGA
The DNA here is from genome assembly GCF_019279795.1 of Protopterus annectens. Lineage (NCBI taxonomy): Eukaryota > Metazoa > Chordata > Ceratodontiformes > Protopteridae > Protopterus > Protopterus annectens. The sequence continues at coordinate 1,203,263,449 of NC_056747.1, read as the reverse complement.
CAAGCTGTAAAAACATTCTGTCTTTCGTAATAGGCAGTACCATCTCTCTAAAATCCTAGCTTTTGTTTTACCCATTTATAAGTGACTACCCATAGTTTGGATCATTACAAGTGCTTCATAAGGTCTTAAAATGAACAACTAGCTCAGTATCTCTTCTCTTTGTCTTTCGTTTTGCTGCAGAGCAGGCTATTTCTTAGTTCATTGTCTGGTAACTGTTGAAGCTGTTTTGTTCCATTGCTTGCTTGCCTATTTGCTCTTTCTATATGCTCTGTAGCTTGGCTTAGTGCATTGTGAATTTACTGAGCTCTTTTAAGTTGATATGGCTTATCTGCAATCCAGATTGTAGCTTGCTACAGATCCCCCACCATGCCCCAGGATTCTCAGTACACCTTTCTAAAGATACTGGAAAATATTAAGATACAACCAAACACCCTAATACTGGGTGATCTCAACTACCCTGCCATTAACTGGGAAAACTACTCGGGTACCAACACCTTTTCTTAACAGTTCTTAGAATTCATAAATTTGAATGCCCTGGATCATCTAATCCATTGTCCCACCAGGGGCTACACTATCCTAGACCTGGTCATTACCAACATGGGAGATAGATGCTCCACACCAGTGGTCACCTCCTCATTGGTCAGGTCTGACCATAAGCAAATCACCCTTGACATTCACATCCCACCCCCACCCCTCAGTAAGGAAACCTCCATAAAAAACTTCTCCAAAGCCAACTTCATGCTATTCAAGTCAGAAGTGACAAACTTTATGACACGCATGCAGACGGGAGCTGAAAGTTCGACTGCTGAATCCTACACTAAGGCACTGTATGAACACATCCACTCGTGCATGAATTGTGCCATCCCAAATAGAACCAAGATGCTCTCCTCCAAAAAAAGGAAGCCAGTCTGGTGGTCCCCTGCCATAAACAAACTATACAACAGAAAGAAGAAACTGTTGCAGAAAAGAGGAAAATCCCAGGATGCAAAAAACTCCCTTACCAGCCTTAGTAAGAAGCTGAGATCCCTCATAAAATCCTCCAAAGCTAGTTACGAAAATAAAATTGCCAAAGATTCCAAAGACAACCACAAGGCATTCTATAGTTATGTCAAGAATCTAAATGGCAATGCTCAGATCTGCTCTGAGCTACGACAGAATGGCATTAAATATACTGATCCCAAGGATATTGCCAATATCCTGGCAGATTGGTTTAGTGCCAACTTCACCACCCTCTCACCCCCTAAAGGGCCCATCTTAATACCAAAAGATTGCCAAATTCCGTTAACCACGGCCACACAGGTAGAAACCGCACTCTCCAAAGCTAAGAATACAGCATCCATGGGACCAGATGACATCCCAGGCTGCGTGCTACATGAACTACAAAGTGAACTGGCACCTCACCTAAGTGTCATGTTTAATCATAGCCTCACCTCAGGCTTCGTGCCCACTGAGTGGCACACAGCTCCAGTTATTCCACTCTACAAGGGGGGGGGGGGATCCACCTTGGATCCTGGGAACTACTGTCCCATCAGTCTGACGAGCCTGATCTGCAAGGGCATGGAGCACATTATCATGGAACTTATAAACAAAGACATTGGCAACCTTCAAACACTGGACCCCACTCAGTTTGGGTTCATGAAGGGCCGATCATGTCTCCTGAACCTGATTGACTTCTTCGAATCAGTCTCCAGAGCTGTGGACGAGGGTAAGGAAGTCCACACAGCCTATCTGGACTTCGCCAAGGTCTTTGACACCATCCCCCACTCTGGAATCATAGATAAACTTACTAAGCTGGGCATAAATCCCTACATCACTCGATGGGTTGCCAACTGGCAGAACCCAGACTGTAAAAGTAGCCGACTCCAAATCCAGCTCCAGACAAGTGGAGTACCTCAGGGTTCAGTCCTGAGACCGCTCTTGTTTGGCATCTACTTCTCTGAAGTAATGGCTAACACTAAGGGCATGTGGCTAACAAAGTTTGCAGATGACTGCAAACTGGGAGCCATTATTGAATCCCCAAATTATATGGATATTCTACAAAAGGGCCTTACAGAAACAGATGATTGGTGCCAGAGCCATGGGCTCAGACTTAATGCCAAGAAATGTATAGATGTTATGTGGTCCTATCTCGCCTACATTCTTTACTCACGGGACTCGGCCAACTATTTCTCTAGCACGAAGTCTCTAATTGGCTGAGCTAACCCGGTATCCCAAGATGCACCTCGCCCTAGCCCCAGATCTCGTTTGCCGCTCGTAGAGTTAGGACGTGGTCTCACTTTTTCTAAGTATTTAGCAGTCTGTTGTCTTGTAAAAGCTATTTTAATAGCTAGTCTTCTATTTTGGCAAGTTTCTTGTGAGCGTTTGTGAGTACTGTGGTTTTTTTTGTGGTATCCCTCTGTTTCGCGGGCTACGCCCGTTTAAGTTAGAGAACCTAGTCCTCTCCAGTGTTGTTCCCTTGTAAAATTGTGCTGGTTTTTGCTTTGTCGGTGGTTAGTTTCCCTCCAAAGAAAAGTTTAAATTAGAGTTTCCTTGGCCATTAGTGTTGTTTGGTTTTTCCCGCCTTCCTCTTGTGTTTGTCTCTGTCGGTTGAGAGTTGTGCGGTTGTTTACCATGTCTAAAGAGCAGAAAGAACATAAACCCTCCGGGTTTAAGAAGTTTACGAAATGTGGCTACAAAATGTCCATTACTGATTGGCATTCCATCTGTGTTTATTGTCTTGGTGCTATTCACCTGCAAGAGTCCTGCAGTTTTATTCCATGTTTTTAGCCCTAGGGTACTGCAGGAAAGAAAAAAATAAACTGATTTTTAAGGGCCTGATTAAGCCCTCCTTTGAGGAGGCCTTAGATTCTTCTTCGTCTTCTAGTGCTAAGTTTAAGCCTTCTAAGGCCAAGGAAAGATCTCCGGCTCCGTCTGCCTCTTCGGAGCCGCCGGAGAAGGTTTCAAAAGTGGATACTTCCTCCTCAGCTCCATTGCCTTCGGGGGCGCAGGAGAAGGTTTCGGAAATGGATACTACCTCCTTGGCTCCATTGTCCTCGGGGCCGCAGGAGGTATCTGTTGTACTGGAGTCGACCTCGGCTCAGATATTATTGGAGCCTATTCGGAGCTGGTCACCCAGTGTCAGGCATGAGTCTCCAGGTAGGAGAATCCCGATCTCCTTCTATTTCTTCCAAATCCTCTAGGCTGTCTGATTTGGATGTGGATAGGGTGGTCCAGAGGCTCCTGCAGTCGCCGGTGATAGCAAAACTGTTTTCGGCTCTGACCCAGTCGGCTCCGGAGCCAGTCCCTATCCTGGTACTGATGATTCCTCCTCCGAGCACCCATGTGTCGTCGGAGCCAGAGTGCTCCACGCCGAGTGATGTTCTCGTGTCGGCTCCGATACCCCATGCGAGTTTATCGGATCCTGCATCGGCTCCAACCATGTCGGTTCCATCCTCTGGTTTTGGTACTTGGGTTTCCTCAGTCGGACCCGAGGGGGATACCTCGGGACTCCTGTCAGTTCTGAGCCTCCCTCTCAGTGCATCGGCTCAGGGAATCTCGACTCCGGTCGTGGTCTCGGAGATGGGTCGGTCCTCAGATTCGGGCAGACCTGCCTTCGAGGCCATGAGGAGCGCACTGGCCAGATCATCAGTTACATCACCTAGATCAGTCACTCCATCCCCCTACACCCTGGCTAGAGCCTCTGACGCCCCCCTATCTGTGGATGGCGGAGCCCAAAGGTCTGGGGATACCCCCTTGAGCAGTCCACTACTTTCTGAGGGCCCCTCAGAGTTGGTGCCTGAGTAGCCCCCTAGAAAGAAGTTGTGCAAGAGGAAGTACATAGACTCCCAGGATGAGTCCCTCACTTCTGATACCGACCTCGAGGAGTCAGAGGGGTCCCCCAAGTCGTCCTCCGATGATGTCTCTTTCTCCGACATCCTGGAGATTTTGAGGCAGAGAGGCGGCTGGCCTTCCAAGACCCCCTCTGAGGAGGAGTCGGTATTCCTCAAGGCCTTCGGAGCTCAACCCTTCACCTCCTGGGTGTCTCCACCCTTCGAACTCCTGGGTTTGATTTGACGAAGGGTGTGGGAGAACCCTGGTTCCGTGGAACCGGTGCCCAGACGTCCAAATAAGTTCCTTTCTGCTCCCCCAGGGAAAGAGTTCCTGACCAAAGGGGTTTCGGTAGATGCCTTGGTGGTGGCGGCAGCCACTCAGCAGGAAGTTGCAGAGGCTTCTTCTTCCGTCCATCCTCCTAACAAGGAGTCCAGGAGTATAGACCGGTACGGGAAGCGTACCCTGTCTTCGGCGACCTTTACCTTGCAGTCGCTGAATTACCTCTGTCATTTCACTCCGCTCCAAAGAGATCTCCTTAAGGAGCTAGGAGATACTCTGACTGGTAACATGCCTGAGGCGGTAGCGCAGACTGTTAACTCCCAGTTGTCTACCCTTGGTTCCATTGTCAAGTCGTCCATGAGGCTCATATCTTATGCAGCCGAAGGGGCGAGTAGGGCAGCTAGCTCAGGTGTAGCTCTCAGAAGGCAAGCCTGGATGCGCCTGTGTCATTTCGCGGAGGCCTTTAAGTCTTCCTTCACTGACTGGTTCTCCCACTTTGATTGGTGTTCTCTCTTTGGGACCAAAGTGAAAGACACCCTCACCAGATGCGAACAGGAGGGAAAGACCCTATCTGCCATAGGGGCCCGTTTCTCTCTCCCTTCTAGGCCTTACCCCAAGGCTCAGAGAGGAGGGAAAATGTGGTTCAAAAAGTCTCAGAGGTCCTTCCCTGCAGCTCAAGGTGAGTCCCCCTCCAGAGGCAGAGGAGGGGGGAATTATTCTGGAAGACGCCGTCCTAGAGGCAGAGGAGGCCCCCGCAACTCGGGAGACTGCGATTCCTTTCCTTTCAGCGTTCCTGAGGCGTTGCCCGACTGTGCTGTTCCGGAGCCAGTCGGGGGCCGAATTTCATTGCACCCGGAAGCCTGGGAAAGTATCACCCAGGATCGTTGCGTGCTTCGAATAGTTACCGGAGGTTACACTAACCCCGTTTTATCAACACCTCCTCCAGTCAGAAGAATCCCGGACGTCCCACCCAGTCAATGGGATCAAGCAGCACTAGAAGTTGCAAAGCTGCTAGAAAAAAGGACTCATCCAACCAGTCCCCTCAGACCATATCGGATCAGGAACTTACTCAAGACTCTTTTTTGTGCCGAAAAGAACAGGGGACCTGAGACTCATTCTGGATCTCAGTCGACTGAAACACTACGTTCTGAAGTCCAAGTTCCAAATGGTCACGCTTCAGTCCATTTTTCCATTGCTGGAAAAAGGAGTATGGATGTGCTCCATCGATCTCAAGGATGCCTATTACCACATCAAAATGGACAAGGCATCCAGGGGTCACGCGCTTCTGGCTAGGAGCCAGTCACTTCCAGTTTCACGCCCTGCCCTTTGGTCTCACCACAGCCCCCAGGGTGTTTACCAAGTGTTTGGCAGTGGTGACAGCTCAACTGAGACGTCAGGGATTCCAGGTGTTTCCGTATCTGGACGACTGGCTTCTCACTGCCCCCACCAGGCATCTGCTCGTTCAAGACAGGGAGACTACCATTGCACTTTGTCAACAACTAGGAATTACTTTGAAATGGGAAAAGTCTGCCTTGCTGCCCTCACAGCGTGTTGTTTTTATAGGCACAGAGCTAGACTCTATTCAAATGCGGGCCTTTCTGCCACAAGGGAGAATAAGAGTGCTGCAATCTCAGATCCACGCACTGTTGCTCTTCAAAAGAGTTCAAGCCAGGTTAGTTCTTCAGCTTTTGGGTTACATGGCCTCCACCATCATGCTGGTGCCTCTGGCCAGGTTACACATGCAGATCCTACAATGGCTCCTTTCGGTCCAATGGTCGTTTCAGAAACTTCCTCTTTCCCACTTGATACTTCTCACGGAACGGTGTAAACACGACCTCCACTGGCGGCTACGTTTCGCCAATCTGGACAAAGGGAAGAGCTTGATTCCTATGTCCCCAGTGGCCACGGTGACCACGGACGCCTCCCAGATGGGGTGGGGGGCATTATCTTGGCAGGACGGTCCAAGGTACATGGCAAGATCACGAGGTACACCTGCACATCAGTGTTCTAGAGATGAGAGTGGTGTTTTTAGCGTTGCGAGCACTCCAAGACACTCTACCTCTGGGAACGATTGCAAGTCCGTAGTGTGGTACCTGAACAAGCAGGGGGAACCAAGTCTTATCCGCTCTGCAGAGAGTCCATGCGAGTGTGGCATTGAGCAGTATCTTCCCAACGGTTTCTAGTGGCAACGCACATTCCAGGAAAGTCAAATGTGATAGCGGACAGGCTGAGCAGAGCTATTCTGATGCCTTACGAGTGGTCCCTGAACACCGAGTGGCGGTTTAAATTTTCAACAGGTGGGGTCAGCCTTGCTGCGATCTCTTCGCCAGTCCCCTCAATGCCAAATGCAGCGAGTACTTCACACTGATCCCCCCACAGGGGGAGTCTCCCAGGGACGCTCTTGCCCACGATTGGCCTCCCGGTCTGGTCTACACTTTCCCTCCGTTTCCTCTGTTACCAAGAGTGATTCAGAAAGCCATATCCTTGGGAAGCAGGATGATTCTTATTGCTCCACACTGGCCTTGACAAGTATGGTTTCCCTTTCTTCAGCAGTACGCAGTGGATGGTCCTTGGACTCTGGACCCAGTGCCAGACCTCCTGATTCACATGTCAGGACAACTCCATCCATCCCTGCGAACCCTCAGGTTGACGGCCTGGCTGCTCCACTTCCATCACTAGTTAGACGACATTCCTTTTCACCTGAGGTGATACACATCTTGTCTTCGTCTCATAAGTCTTCCACCAGAAAGATTTATTCCAGCAAATGGAAGAGATTCTCCATTTGGGCTCAGGCCCAAGGTTTGGACCCCTTTACAGCCCCAATTCCATCGGTCTTAGATTTTTTAGCTATGCTTTTCCGCCAGGGCTCTGCGCCCGCTACCCTTTTTCGAGGTTAGTATACTGTGCCTCTGTCTAACAGTGACACAGAAGTGATACCCGGGGTGAACCTACGATCTCCCATCCACTCATCAAGATTCCTCTTGAAGAGAGTCCATGAGGGACTCTGCCTAACCTGGACTGGGATTTTATTCCAGAGTGAAGGGAGCCTCTGGGTTATGAATCTGTCCCTCCAGCATGTCCTATTTAATTCAGTGCTGAGGTTCAAGTCTCTCGAGTGCGTAGCTCGATGGGATTTGGATTTTCTGAGGTGCAGCATGTCCACTAATTCCGGGTTGGACATGGCTTTGTACGTCAGGCACAGATCGCCTCTGAACAGGCGGTATGCCACTGAGTAGAGCTGGAGTTTCTTTAACTGGGCAGCATATGGCATCTGTTTGAGCCCTTTGATCCACTTGGTGAGGTACTTTTGGAGTCTTTCCAGTTGCTGCAGGTGTCTGGTAAGGTACATCCCAAAAGGGGCATTGTACTCAATTATGGGCCTGATGAGGGATGAGTAAAGAGGCACGATGACCTCCCCTGATCTAGATGTGAATCCCTTCATGATTAGGTGGGCTATATAAAATGTTTTTCTAACCACTTTGGCCACGTGGTTGTCAAATGAGAGATTGCTATCAACTTGGGTCCCCAGGTCCCTAATTACTTCTTCTGTACTTAATGGATTACCACCTATGTGGTAATTTGTGGGCACTTTGTTTTTGCCAAAGGGGATGACTATACACTTTTTGGCATTTAGCTTGAGGCCATGGCTCTGGCACCAGTTGTCTGTTTCTATGAGGCCCTTTTGGAGGATGCTTGTGTCGGCTGGAGAGTCGATTATGGCGCCCAGTTTGCAGTCATCTGCGAACTTGGTCAGCCACAGTCCTTCCGTGTTGGCCTGTACCTCTGAGAAATATATACCGAACAAGAGAGGTCCCAGGACTGAGCCTTATGGGACACCACTTGTGACTGGTTTGGAGTCTGACATGGCTCCAGCAATTCTAACCATGTGGGTTCTGTCCTTGAGCCAGTTTGCAATCCATCTAGTGACATAGGGGTTTATATTTAAGCTGGTGAGCTTATCTATAATGCCCGAGTGGGGTATTGTATCGAAGGCTTTTGCAAGGTCCAGGTAGGCTGTGTGGACCACCTTCCCCTCGTCAATGGCCTTGGTGACTGTTTCAAAGAAATCAACCAGGTTTAAGAGGCAGGATCTGCCCTTAACAAAGCCGAACTGGGTAGGATCCAGTGTCTGTAGGTCCCCAATATCTATATTTATGAGGTCCATGATGATCCTTTCCATAGCTTTGCAGACCAAGCTAGTCAAGCTTATGGGGCGATAGATTCCAGGATCCATTGAGGCACCACCTTTATGGAGAGGGACCACTGTTGCTGTACGCCACTGTTTGGGCACATAACCTGTAGTAAGGCTGAGATTGAACAGTAGTTTTATGTTTGGGTTTAGCTCTTCTTGGAGTTCATGTAGGACGCAGCCCGGGACACCGTCTGGTCCCATTGATGCAGTGTTTTTTGCTTTGGAGAGGGCGGCTCTTACCTGAGCATCTGAGATGTCAGGGGGGGCAGCACTCTGCTGGGATAGATATTTGCCCTTTTAGTGGGGAGGAGGGGGGAGTTTGCGCTGAACCTGTCAGCTAGGATGTTGGCAATGTCTGTGGGTTCGGTGTATTTTTTGTCATTTTGGACTAATTCTGAGCATATCTGGGAATTACCACCCAGGTTCCTAACATAACTAAAGAAAGCCTTGTGATTATCCTTAGTGTCCTGTGCAATTTTTCTCTCGAAGCTGGCCTTAGACAATTTTATGAGTGCCCGTAGTTTTTTGCTAATACTGATCAGTGATGCCTTCCCTTTTTGGGATTTTGCTCTATTATTTAGTAGCTTCCTCCTTCTATTGTATAGTTTGTTTATGGCTGGGGTCCACCAGACAGGACATCTGCCTTTGGAGGACTGGGTCTTGGTTTTATTTGGGATCGCATGATCCATGCATTCCTGAAGGTGTTCATAGAATGCGTTTATAAAGGATTCTGCAGTCTGGGCCGTATTTTCCACAGGCCCGGGGGCTTTGAAGGATTCCACCTCGGTTTTGAGGAGTGTGAAATTTGCTTTAGAGAAGTTTTTCACTGTGGTTTTCTGGGCAGGGGGTGGGGTCGGGATGTGAATATCCAGTGAGATTAGTTTATGGTCTGATCTTACCAGTGAGGGATACACTTCTGGTCTGGAGCATAGAGTCCCCGTGTTGGTGATGATCAGGTCCAGTATATTTTTTCCTCTTGTGGGAGTGGTAACAAGTTGTTCCATAGCATTTGAGTTTATAAATTCTAGGAACCTTTGGGCTAGGGTGTTGGAGCTAGAGTAATGCTCCCAGTCTATGTTTGGGTAGTTGAAGTCACCCAATATAATGGTGTTTGGAGAGACCTTCATATTTTCCAGTGTTCTCAGGAAGGCCGAGTGGGGTTCCTGGGTTTGGGAGGGTGGTCTGTAGCAGGCTATAAACTGTAAGGCAGTTTTACCCACTGTTAGTTGCACATGGATAGTCTCTGATGCTTCATGCTTTGCCAACAACCTAGAGGTGTGGGTATCTTTGCTGAATATCGATACTCCCCCCTCCTTTTGTCGTTCGGTCCAAGTTTTGGGGCCGAAAAGCATGGTATGAGGTATAACCTGGTAGTGCTGGGGTGCTCTCGGGAGCCCTGAACCAGGTTTCTGTTACTGCACAGACATCGATGTTCTCCATGCTAAGGAGAGTTTCGAGTGTGTGCATCTTGAGGTTTAGACTTCTGGCGTTGAGTAGCATTACTCTTAGTTTCTTATCCCTTGTGATACCTATGGAGGTGGGTTTGTCTTTTGAGTCTTGCCTAAAAAAGGCACTATGGGGGTAGCAAGAGCCTTTGCCAATATCCGAAAGCCCAGGGGTGACAGGTGCAAGCCGTCCCTAGCGAAGCATCGTGGCTTGTCGAGCATATCATCCCAAGCTGACAGGCATTGGATCCCCTTTGAATGACACCAGTACTTAAGCCATTTGTTGAAATTGATCATCTTGTCTTCATATTGTGGCATCATTCTTGGTGAGGGTAAGATGCTACTCAAGGTCAGGGTCATACCGGCCTGGGCTACATGCTCAGAGAGCTCCTCTGTCTCTTTTCATGTAGTCCAGGGAGGTACGTCTCAGGTCATTCACACCAGCATGGACAATGACTGAGTCATATTTGTACTTGCCTTGGAGTGACCTGAGTACTTGTGTTATGTGGCGGATCCTAGCGCCTGACAGGCTGCTCACTGTGACCCTCTCCTTGTTCAGCTTGGTGAGCGGGACGTCAGTGTGCCTGACGATAGAGTCACCTATTACAAGTGTATCAGGTGTGTTGTTTAGTCTTAAGGGCTGTGACTGTTTGGCACACTGGCTTTGTGAGATATTTATTGCACATGTTTTGTTTTGGGGTAGCGGTTGCTTGGGTGTCTGCTTTGGAGGTCTCTGCTGCTTAGGCAGACCTTTATTTAGAGCCTCCGAGTATGTTTTTGTGTGATTGTGTGTTTGGTTTGCTGTAGTGGTAGGTCTATGCGAGACTGGAATTGTAGTGAGTGTGGTTTCCTTCTCCTCCTGACTGGTTATGCCAGTACTGAGTTGAGAGAGCTTAGCCTCCAGTTTGGCTATATGGTTGCATCTCTCACATGTGTTGGAATTTGTTGGGAGGAGGAGAGGGTTGTCTGTGTACATGAGGCAGTTGTAACATTGCCTCAAGATTCCCAGATTCACCAGCTGGACCGGAGATGAGATTGACAACTGACCTTTGGACATGCTAGAATAATATTGGGAATTCCTTTATAATTGAAAACAAGGGCCAGTGGGGAGTGAGAGTGTAGTGCTTTTAATTTTTAGTGCTGACTTATATAATTGCTTTAGTGAGCAAGTGCCAGGTAACTTAAGTGCAATGTGTTACAGGTAGCTTAAATGCAAAAATGACCAACAGTAACTTTCTTTCAAGTGAAACAAGGAAATAAGTGCAGTAAGCAATGCAGATATCACTAGTGATCCACAGAAGCGCTGAGAAGCCGCGTATTAGGTGGAATTAGCGTTCCAGGGAAATAACAAGCAAACAAACAACAAGCATATAAACAAAGCTAGATTCAGCAGACCTGGATCTAGTCTATGCTACAGCAAACAAGGTGTACCAATTTCAGTAAGATACAGTTCAAATATTCAGGCACTATAAACCTTTAACCAGAAATTCCCAGCTCAGAAGGGCAGAGTCCAGCCTCTTCTCCCACAAGAGTGCAGACCACGAACCTTCTTAATGTAAAATAACTGGCCTGAAGCCTAAGTGCTTAAACCACAACTAATACACTTTAAGAATAACAGACACTGGGCTCTCAATCAGCAGTTCCCAACTTAGAAGGATGAAAGCTACCTGTCCTGCCACCACAGTGCATGCCACAAACCTTCCTAATGTAAAACAACTGGTCTGAAGCCCAGGTGCTTAATCCAAAAGACTTAGAATGATAGCTACACTTTAATCAAGTTACTACCAAGCAGTAATAAATACAATTGAATACTTTAGAGAATGCCTGGATTAGTGCTTAAGTTACACAAACAAAGCTAGATCCAGTAGGCCCGAATCCAGTCTATGCCACAGCAAACAAGGAGCACCAACTTCAGTTAGTTATGTACTCACCATAATGATCGATGTATGTGGTCCATCTCGCCTACATTCTTACGTACCCTCCCAACTGCCCCCTTCCTAGAGGATTTGGAGGAATATTGGCTCTGTGAACCCTTCAAGGTCAGTTTTTTTTTTTCCCTCCTTTAGCTGGAATTCCTTCCAATGTTGGTTGTGTAGGGGTTATGATTGGTATGGTTGCAAACAAGATCTGGGGCTAGGGTGAGGTCCATCTTGGGATACCAGGTTAGCCCAGCCAATTAGAGACTTCGTGCTAGAGAAATAGTTGGCCGAGTCGGAGCCAATTCTTGGCTCCGAACCCGTGAGTAAAGAATGTAGGCGAGATGGACCACATACATCGATCATTATGGTGAGTACATAACTAACTGTTATCTACTTTGGGAAAAAGCATATACCCATGAATTACCACATAGGTGGCAGTACACTAAACACCGAAAGTGTGATGAGAGACTTAGGGACACAGGTGGACAGTGGTCTCACCTTTGATAACCACATCGCCATAACAGTCAGGAAATCCTTCTATGTGGCACACCTCATCACTAAGGGCTTTTCATCCAGAAAAAAGGAAATCATTGTCCCACTGTACTCATCACTCATTAGACCCATTATAGAGTACAACGCCTTTTTTGGTATGTACCTCACAAGACATCTGCAACAGCTAGAAAGGCCGCAGAAATACCTCACTAAAAGAATCACAGGCCTAAAGCAAATGCCCTATGCTGACAGTTTTAAAAAACTCCAACTATACCCTGTGGCATATCATCTACTCTGAGGCGATCTCTGCTTAACATACAAGGCCATGTCAAACCCTGAGCTGTTGGACATGCTCCACTTAAAGAAATCCCAATCCCTCAGAGCCACATGCTCCAGGGATCTAAACCTTGTCATCACAATGAACAAAACATGTTGGAGGGATAGGTTCCTGACCCAGAGACTCCCTATACTCTGGAATAGAATGCCCATACATGTCAAGCAGAGCGCCTTCTTGGCCCTCTTCAAAAGGAACCTTGACGATTGGATGGGAGATAGGAAATGCACCCCGGGGATCACGTTAGTTGCCCTGCTAGGTAGGCATCTAGGCAAGTAAATATTGTGGGAAGAGATATCCAGGGAATTGTTATGGCTATGCTTGTATAGGCCTTAGGGCCGATAGCCTAACACCAACCTATGAACCTATGTAGATCAGCTAGGTCAGTAATACTTTCATCAGTATTCTAACGTAGGTCTTGGTCTCTTCTCTTGTAAATACCAGTACAGGTTTCTCCTTTTTGCGTAGTTTCTTCTCAGTTAAAGTAACACTCATGAAAGTAATTTTCTTCTACCAGGGGTACTAATAGTATTTCTTTCTGTACTTCTTTACTTTCTTTGTTTACAGTCCTGCTTGTTTCTAACTGCCTTTCTGCTTTGGTGTAACAGGAAGAAGCTTAAGACTCTGTTCAAGCTCCTCATTTGCTTCATATTTAGCATGAGATTCACCTATCTTTTCTTTATTTTCTATAGTTTTGTCCCTTGGTATTTTCTTAACTGTGGGCCCTTTCCTTTCAGTTTCCACACTGACCTCATATTATTTTAACAACTGGAGTCTTTTGATAAGACTTTCCTTTGTCAGTCTCCACATTGACTTCCTTTGTTGCTTTAAACACTAGAGTCTTTTGGTAAGACTTATCAGACTTATCTAGCTTTTCACATAGAGCCAAATCTTAGTTTCTTTTGTATCCTCTCGTCATGTGTCTTTTCATTTACTGAGGCTGTGTACCTCTCCTCCCCATCTTCCACAATTCTTTGGGGAAATTCTTGACCAAATGCCACATCATGTGTTTAGTTAGACACTAGAGCTACTGAATGAAACATTTTTTGTAAAAGAGTTTGTATTTCTCCATATGTTATAGGGTATGCTGTCTTGTCTCCATGGACACATTACTTCATTTTTCTGCTTACTCGTTTTATGCTTACAAACATGTTCTAATTTTACCAGTGTAATCATGCTCTCTGAATCCGACAACCCTTGTAACTCTTTTCTTTGTACTATTGTAGTGAATTTGACAAGTATATTAGTGGCACAATGACAGATTTAGCATAATAACATTCCATGAGCTTACATTTACATACATCTTGTTGACATAAAGGCTAAGATCTTTGCCTCACAGACTGAAGGTCCAATTTTTTATACTGACCTCCAGACTGTTTTTCTGTGGAGTATGCACGTTCTGTCCATGTCGGTGTGGGATTCTTCCCACCTCCTAACACATACTGGTTGTTTCTGTCTCAAGGATTGAAAGAACTAGGTTTAAACCCAACTTTGCCAGTTAAACTTCAGCAGTATGTCAGTAGAGTGCATCCAAAAATCAGTGGTGTTGTGGGGGTAGTTTCGCAGACCAGCCACTTTAGGCATCAACTGTGGTGTGCAGCTTTTTCTAGATGAAAAACACCAAAGGCTCAGTTAAATTCCTAAAGTTAATAAAAACAAAACACAAGCTTTCACACTATACCAGTGCTTCATCAGGCATTAAAAGGTTTATTTCACATACAGTAGTCATTAAATAACAAATGGTTGCAGTTACGTTATAAAACATCAAATAGAAAAAAATATGTACACCAATTTTATTTAAAATGTCTACATTTCAAAAACAATTTAATTGACACAGTCTCATTTAAACCAGGGGTTTGGTCTGCTCTAAAAAGGAAATCTACCTGTACTCTTTCCGTTAAAGAAACAATGTCTCCTCCTGTAATGTCTGGTTTAAAAACAGCTAACACTACAAACTTAAATCTATTGGCAACACCCTTGTCCCTAGAATGTATAAAGCATTTGTACCTGTGGCTCTCCTAATATCCGATAGATGTTGACATATCCTTTCTTTTAATTTTCTATTAGAATGACTGTGGAAAGAATAGATTATATGTTGGTCACTTTGGATGTAAACTCACATTCTTCGCCATTATACCTAACAGCTGTGGGATATTTAGGAATTTAACTGAGCTGTTGGTATTTTTCTGCTATAAATTTTGGCTTGGTTACTGCTTAAGCTGCCTTTATTTGCTGGCAGTATCTTCTAGATAGTAGTACATAGACTACATGCCTCATCTGGGTTAACCACACAGGGCTGTAAAAATTGTATCACCACGCATGGTATAAAAATTGTTCATGTTGACAAAAACCACCAAGAAAGGGACAGGGATTTTTTACAGTGCTAAGTGGATTGAGGACCCACCCGACTCAGGTTACCCTTGCTTAGGAGGTTTCCACATTCTCCTGTTGGCCAGTGTAGGCCTGCAATACAGCCCAGAGTCAGTAAGCTACTGGCCGCACAGGGTACGCTTGCCCAGCCTGGATTACCAGAGATAGCTGTGTTCAGTCAAAACTAGGCATAAAACCAGTCAGCCTGTCAAAACTGAACTAAGATTTGCCTCACTTAATATAGACTCACTGACAAGATGCATCTTGGATGACATGATGTATGGAAGAAGCTGGATATTCTTTGTATCTGGGAGATAAGGTCGAAGGACAGTGCAGCAAAGTCTCTTGGATTTTGATCCAGACTCTGCTGTTGACGAGGAGGTCAGACTAGAAATTGCCTGGGAATTGTGGTGTATGAGAGTCTACTGAAAATGTTAGGGATGTCATTGGAATTAGTGACAGACTTATGGCAGTCAGACTCTGGAATAAAGATAGGGCAGTCTTCATATTCTCAGCCTATGCTGTGATTTTGAGGAAAATAAGGTATTCGAGCAACAGTTGAAAGACTTCCTAGATAAGGCAGGATAAAAGTTGGTGTTGATAATGGGGCACCTGAATGCTTATATCAGTACAGACAGAACAGGTTTTAAGGACTACCTGGGTCCACACTGGTAGGGGACATGAATTGTGAAGGAGAGGTCATTTTATATTTCTGTCTGGCAAATGGCTTAATGGTAGCCAAGAGAGACCGTCTCAAGATCACATACAAGAGTTATCAGCTAGATTTCCTCCTAGTAAAAAAAAGAGCATTGCTATAAACTCAGAGATTACAAAGTCATCCCCAGTGAAACAGTCAGTCCAGCATAAACCATGTTCAGCTACTATTAGTAGTCAGAGACGGCATTAAGATCAACAGAGACCAGGCTGAAAACCTGGAAGTTGATTGGAGCAAAAGCATGCATATTCAAGTAAATACTTAGAACTGTAGTACCTTAGGAAAAGAGGAAGTAGGTGGAGTAGAAAAAGAATGGTTGCATCTCAAAACAGCATGTGTGAAGATGGTAGAACCTAGTTTGTGGTTAAGCCAGGTATGGAGATATGGTACAAGGAATGCAAATGGCAGATGGTAGAAGTGTAGGAAGTTCTCAAAAGAAAGAGTGCAGGAAGATTTGCGAGATAGAAAAGACAGACCAGGCAAAGCAAGAATACTAGTTGGCTAGCAGAGAGGCTAAAGGAACAGTTGTAGTAGGAAAGAGCAAGGAATCAAACTGTACCAGCGTCAGGAAAATGACTCAGCAGATAGCACACGGAAGCTCTACAAGGCTGCTGAGCAATGACAGAAAGACAACATTCATAAGGGATGTCAGAAACAATCACCAGTCCAGAGGCCATCAAAAGCAGATACAGTACTGTAGGAACCTTCTGAAAAAAAGACTGCACTAACGGTGCACTGTCCCAAGCAAACAGCCTGTGATGAAAGAAGACCCCCCCCCCAAAAAAAAAAAAGAAGCCAGAATAACAAGGAAAATGAAGCCAGGGGAAGCAGCAAACTTAGATGACATCGTAGCTGATACAATCAGGATGTTGGATGCATTAGAAAAGATTCCTGAAGGTACCCATCACAGCATGGAGAGAGGCATGTCCTACTAGAGAATAAGCATTTTAGCACCATTGTGCAAGAACAAAGGGGACATTCACAGCTGCAGATAAGAAGTATCAAGCTCTTGTCAAACTGTATGAAAGTGCTGGAGAGGGTGATTGATAATCCAGTATGCTGCCTAGAAGTTAAGATGGGAGATGAGCAGTTTAGATTCAGATCAAGATGCAGTACAACTGACCCAATGCTTAGAATGAAACAGGTAGTAGAAAGGAAGTTGGAGATGAGGACAGTGTCTAATAATGCATTCCTAGACCTGGAAACATCTGACAGGGTTCCAAGAAAGCTGTTTTGAGTAGCCCTATGATGGCTTGATGTTCTGCAAACACTGATAGAATTAGTGCAGGCTATGTACAAGAACTCAATGACACATGGGGCTCCCAATATTTCTGATGATGGACTACGTTAACAAACAGGTCGGAGGGGACAGACCAACATAGGTGCCATATGCTTATGATGTAACAGTACAAGCAGACACTGAACAGGAATTTATGCAAGTGATTCGGGACTGAAATTCAAAATTTACAGCACATGGGATGAAATTGAGTACAGCGAAAACAAGGGTCATACCAGTAAATTGGGAAATGAAGTGAGGCTGAAAATTGAGCGTGAATGGAGAATAGTTTAATAGGTTTAGAGCTTAAACTACGTGAGAGGTGTAGTTTAGCAATCAAAACGTCTGAATGAGGAAGTTAGAAAGAGAATCAGAGGTGCTGCAGATAACTGACACAATGTGCCAAGGGTAGTTTTATAACAAAAGAATATGAAAATAAAACGAAGAGTAAAGTGTTCAACATTGCTTTTGTATCACACAGAAACAGTGAAGCATAGCAGCTGATGAGCCTTGGGATGATAGATATGACATGCCAGAGATGGGCACTAGGATTCACATTGTGGGATAGTCAATGAAATGAGGGCATCAGAATAGAAGCCAAAATAGCCCCAGATGCAATGAATGTTTAAAAGAACAGATTACTGTGACTTGGTCATACATACAGGAAAGCAGATGATGATTTGGTAATGAAGATTACATAGTTGAAGGAAAAAGGCAAGCGGAGATGAGAACAGACAACCAAAAGATAGATTCACAGTAGGAGAGAAGATTCATGACAGTCAGGCATGAATAATGAAGGTAGGAGAATGGCTGTGAATTGAGAGTTGTGATGAAAGTTGACAAAAGACCCCTACCCCATGTAGAAAATAAGAAAAATGGAATTTATGCTTTTGGCTATAAACCATTTTTATATGTTACCACTGTTGTTAGTAACTTTGATTTTTGTTTACAGTTAAACACAGACTGCAATTTTTCAGTTAATTACTGGTGTGCGCAAGTATGACTTAAGGTTTGCAATTGCAGTTATCAACAGGCATTCTACTAAAACAACTAGCTGTTCAAAAGACTTTGGGTCACTCTGGAATATCCACTTTCTTAAATTGCTAGTGAATGCTCTTTTAAATTTGCCAATAGCAAATATTTCTAGGATTTTACTTATATTATTTACAGTATATTCTAGCCACAATTTCAAAATATTCATTGTCAGCCATTTGTCTTTTTGTACTGAATGGCCAGTTGTAAAACATAAGGAACTTTGCTTCAGCATTAGCTAAAGTTTCCTGTTGCAGTGTGTGGTAGGTTTATTTTATTTTATTTTTATTACAGTTTGATTACCAGGATAGTCCACTTGGCCTGGAAGAGCCTGTTTTCAGCGGAGGCCCAGGGAGAAAAGCTCCACAGAATATTGACAATTATACAAAAGTTATAAAGTAGTAGAACAATGGAAGCATACAGAAGATAATATGCAATTAGTTAAAGAAAAATACGTGCCATTTCTAATTCTAGGTAATTATTAACACAAAATGAGATTCCTGCAATCTTAAATATTATTTGCAAAGTATATACACATTTATGTACAAAAAAAAAACTTTTTTTGTCCATCAGCATCCTCCAAGCCAAGTCCATGGACTCCTTCAGGCAGTCCTGGTGTTTGGAACCAATTTTCTGTGGCCACCTACCTCTTGAATTCCACCTGATAGGCATCCACATTTCCTTCCTTCTTCAGTTTCTTAACAGGCTACTGGCATATGGAATTCCACTGGAGTCTGGATCGTGATTGTTGATGTTAATTGTTGCAGGCTAAGAAAGTATTGGTCAGTGGCTGGCCTCCTTCAAATGATGCTAAATAGGTATTGGTAGCTGGCCGTCATCTTTTCTTGATGATCCTTGCTAGAATTCACTAAGGCCTTATATTATTTTTTTCCATTTTACATAAACTCAGCAGCCACAGTTCAGTGTACACAGGTTGGTTGTTGGTTTCGCCAACAGAAAATAGCTGCACTTTTTTCAAGACAAATTTTCACTATCATGAGCAGTGAGCACTATTTTCCAGAACAGATCCCTGTGTAAGCACAATAGATTTTTTTTAACACTTTATCATAACTACCCTTTTACTGCCACGAAGATCCCAGTAACCAGAGCAACTCCCATGTACAAGAGTTTTAATATTTCCCAAGTTTTATCAGAAGGCTTTTCATGCAATACATTTTGGATATTCCACCACTTTTAAGAGTTAGCATTCAGTCTGGAGTCTTAATTTCTGCTTAGCAGTTAATCAGTAATTGACAAACAAGCAGAGCTTTCATTCCTAATTCTGGGGTGGGGAAAAACAGACAGAACATGTTGGAAAACACAGCTATAAGATAAAAACTATTCTTCTAGCAGCATTTCCACCACATTAGTATTTTACACTATCAAATCTTTAACACTTCTTCAGGTTTAAACAAGTTTATTTCCAAGAGAAAAAAGTTCAGATTCCTTTTGAAGTGATATTTAACTTCAGGATTCACAGATCTACTTACTTTTGTGTAGTGGCCCCTATATAGCTATGTAGTCATTTGCTGCTTTTTATTACAATGGAAATCATTTGCCTGCCCACTTCAAAGTCTATTAACACTCCTCTGTAATCAGCAGCAAGTTTTCCTGACTTAGCAGTATACTTCCATGGCTAAGCTGTCACTGTGTCACACTGTATTTTCCATTCATTTTGGCCTCTTTCTAGTTGCAAGTATTGTAAATGTACTTTTTTCATATTGTTTTGCCTTACCTTTTCTTGTTTCCTCAATCTCTGTCTTGTCTGCATCTGTGGAGTTTGTTAGAGCCATGTAAGGTTTGTGCTTGTGTGCTTCCAAATTGCTTTCATAAGCTTCCTGCCATGTGCTGCTTTGAGATCACATGACTTAACACCCAGCCACTGGTAAGAATCATCCTCCTAAGCCATATTTTTCCCCAAACCCACTTTATGAAAAAGGAGAGAACACATCTGTTGCACATTGTACCTTCCACTAGCAGGCCATGGCATACAAACTGTTAATTGATCTCAGTTGTCAAACAGTGCAGACTGCCTTTCCACCAGTAGCCTGGCTACCATGTCTTCATGGTTTGATAAAATAACTATTTGAATTTATTATTGGAGAGAAATTTTGTGTGTATTGACTTCCACACCAGAATTTGTGAACATGTACTTACAGTAAACAAATAGCTCCTAAAGATTTTACATATTGTTGAGTTTTTGTTTTATTTTTTTTATTTATTTTATTTTTATTTTACATTTGTTAACCGGGCTAGTCTGGCTGGATACATGCCCATTTTCAGCAGAGGCCCGAGGAGAAAAGCTCCACTATCAGACTAAGACACTACAGTTTAAGAGGTTACTAAATGAACTAACTATACAAATAAAAATTATATAATAAGGCAAATTAAAATGCATATACATTTTTCCTGTACTAATCTGACTAGATGACAATCAAATTTCAGACAGGGACTGAGCAGAAAAGCTTTAGTATCATAAGAAAACAATTAGGAGTTAAAAAATATCACTAGTAGCTAGTCATGACAACAAATAGGTATTGTCTGAAAACAGGAAAATGGTTAGTATAAAGTATAAAATATGCAGGTAAGTAGTGTAACAGATATTATGTAGTAAGAGTATAGGAAAAAGGCAGAAATGAAGTAAAGGGAATGTTGACAGAGATGCAATTTCTGTTAGGTACAGATATTATGGACTTAGTAAGGCTAAGGATCAGCCAGTAGGAAAAGTAAAGGCGGAAAGAAACAAAGATAGTGAGAAATACAAAAGGTAGCAGGAATTATAGGAGGTCAGATAGATGAACCAAGAGACAGAATAACAGCATGGTCAGAGGGGGAGTCTAACAGTAATTTGAACAGAAGAGTGATGGTACAAAATAGGGACTGTGGAAGACAGTTAAGTTAGAACAGAAGAGCAAAAATATACAGGAGTGGACTGGAGAGAGTAAAAAAAAATTTGCTGAGGTCAGTCAGGGTTGGAACTGAGTTAGTAGGTGAGTTTTTATCTGTTTTCTGAAAAGATGACATGAACCTAGGGAGGTCAGTTCTGTGGGAAGTTTATTCCAATAAGAACCGACAGTGTTTGCAAATAAGGAATCACCTGATTTATTATGAGATTTCAAAGTAGTAACTAGTAGCTTGTTGGCTGATCTAAGTGTAGTGAGATTTTTATAAGGTGTGATGAGTTTATTTAGTGTGTTTTAGGTCTTTCTGAACAGCGTTTGGGCATTTACCAAAATCTCAAAAGACTTATTTATTTTACATTTGTTGACTGGGATAGTCCAACTGGATACATGTCCATTTTCAGTGGAGGCCTGGGGAGAAAAGCTCCAAGGTACAAACAATAAAGACTTTCAGCTTTTCCTGGTTAGGGGTCGCCACAGCGGAACTCTGGTCTGCTCATGATTGGCAGTGGATTTTTATGATGCCGAGTTGTCAGCCTGATGCCCAACCTTCAATGAAGGCACAGCCATTCATGCTTGCACCTACCTGCATGTCTTTAACGTCACTCGACCGCGGGGAGGACATGCAGACTCCACACAGAAGGCACTCCAGCCGAGAATCGAACGGGAGAACCTCTTGCTGTGAGGCGACAACGCTAACCGCTGCACCACCGCGGCTTCCAAGGTACAAACAATAATATAACATAATTCTTGTTGAACAAAGTTTACAGGTTCTGTTCAGCTATACACGTAATACAATCACGCAAGGATCAAGATTAAACAAGGTCAAAAGACCTAAAAAAAATGGACTTAAAGCCTTGTGTACAAATTAAAAAAAGATGACGCTTACAGAGACTGGTCTAAGAGTTTGGGTATGGTAATGAATATAAGAAAATTTCATATCCATTTTCTTACATAAAAAAAAGGCAATGCTTTAACATATAAGGTAGAAAAGAATGTTGTGTCTTTCGGCTTTTCCCGGTTAGGGGTCGCCACAGCAGAACTCTGGTCCGCTAATGATTGGCAGTAGATTTTTACGTGCCAAGTTGCCGGCCCTGACGCACAACCTTCAACAAAGGTACGCCCATTCACGCATGTCTCCACACAGAAGACTCTCTAGCTGAGAATCGAACAGGACAACGTCTTACTGTGAGGCGACAAGGTAGAAAAGAATAAGTATGCTAAATAAGTTGCTTTCACTGCTTCTTTCTGTGGTGCTGCACTTTTGAAGGCTGTAAGCTAATGAAGGTTGCAGTCTGTTAGAAAAAAATGAAAAGGAAGCATGTCATTTAACAGAGAAAAATAAATATGTTCTTTTCATAAACAGAGTCACTAATAATCTGTTGTCTGTGAGAGAATTAGTCACCATGCCTTTCATTTCAGCCTCAGAAAGTCTGCTTTACTAACAGAGGTTTCTAATGAATTATTGACTTTCAGAAAACATTAATCTTTCAAAGGTTGTTTCAGCCTCAGAACAACACAGAATTCCCTAGAGTGAGAGAGTAAGAAATAATTAAATTCCTACAGGTCACAGAATAGTTTCACAAAAGATTACTTCTGTATAGCTATATATGGGTCTATGTTAAATCATCGAACGCTTAAAAAAGCAAACGATGATTTATCAAACCTATGTAAGCAGAAGCTTACAATCTCGAAAGCTTAGAACAGCGATTTTTTTTTTTTCAAGGGAAAAAAATCGCTGTTCCACAAAACAAACTTCGCCCCCCACCACACACACACACCCGCCCTACTTAAATATACCAACTCCGAGATTGCACTACAGTCATGAAAACGGCAAAGTAATGGAAGCGGCTAAGCAATTTCTTTCCCAGGGAAAGAATTCACTTGTATGCCATTTGTGCTTTCAAGCTCGATTAAGATGCATTCAAAAGAATGCGTCTTCAATCATGTATGTGAGGTAAGCTCCTTAACCATTACACCCAACCCAAACCAGCCACCATGTAACACATCATTGTGAAGGCAGAGACCACCTTTCCCTAGATGCAGCTGTGTAATGGAATGCACTGAACAGCAGTGGAACCCAAATATTTAGTGTGATTATCTTGTCTGAGAGCCCTTTTCTTCTGTATAAGGTAAATTATTCTAAAAGATTAGGTCAACTATTTTTTTAACCTTTGTGACTTCCAAAGTTAATCTCTTACCTGTGGTGCCAGAGGCATTGTGGTCACTAAGTAAAAATGTAATGATTTTTTTTTTTGTAGGAAAAATGAAGTAATAAAGAACTAAGACATTGTTATAGTAATGCAGATGAGTTTTTTTAGGAAAAATAATACTGTGGTCTTTTCCTTTTGCAGGCAATTTACAGCAGCCCTGGAGGATCTGAATGAAGCCATCAAACTTTGTCCCAATAACCGAGAGATCCAGAGATTGCTAATGAGGGTTGAAGAGGAGTGCAGACAAATGCAGCAACAGCAACAACAGCCACCAGCACCAATGGAAACGGATACTGAGCCTCAGCACGAGGAGCTGGACCCAGCACAAGACATGTTTGATGAAGAATACATTGAACAAGATATAGAAAATGTCCCAGTAAGTCCACAGACAGAAGTGGGGCCTGGTCAAGGGATGCCAGTTATTCAGAGTCCACCTCAGTCACCAGCGCATCGAGATTCTGCTTACATGTCTGGTTCTCCTGTTGGGTCTCATCAAGTATTTGATTTTCGATCTAATTCAACTGTAGGATCACCGACCAGGCAGAGTTACCAATCCACTTCTCCTGCTTTGTCTCCAACTCACCAAAATTCTTATAGACCTAGCCCACCCCATACATCTCCAGCTCATCAGAGTTCTTCATACCGCTTTAGCCCACCACCTGTAGGTGGGCAGATTAAGGAGTACCAAAGCCCTCCACCTTCTCCTCTTCGTAGAGCTCCTCAGTATAGAGCAAGTCCACCTGCAGAAAGCATGAGTGTCTACAGACCACAGTCTGGTTCCCCAGTTCGTTATCAACAGGAATCTAGTGTTAGCCAGCTGCCTGGCAGACCAAAATCTCCATTGTCTAAGATGACACAAAGACCTTACCAAATGCCACAACTTCCTTCTGCAGTTCCTCAGCAGGGACTCAGGCTTCAGCCTGCCAAGGCTCAGATTGTCAGAACCAACCAGCCTAGTTCTTCAGTTCATTCTAGTGCGGTAATACCAGGTGGACCTTATGGACAAGTTGCCCACTCCATGAGCAGCAAATACCAGTCATCGGGGGAAATGGGAGTAAGTCAGAGCAGACTGGTTTATCAGACATCTCTTAGTGGAATACTGGCAGACAGCAGACCAGTGCAACATGTTCAAGCCAGTCTTAGTGCCGGGGCTATCTGCCAACATGGAGGATCTGGATTAACTAAGGAAGATCTCCCGCCAAGGCCTTCCTCTGCATATAGGGGTGGAATGCGATATAGTCATACTCCTCAAATTGGACGCAGTCAGTCTGCATCCTACTATCCAGTCTCCCATTCTAAGCTTGAAATGGAACGGTCCTCCTTACCTTCTAGTCAAATGGGGTCTCCGGATGTTTCTCACTTGATAAGGAGGGCCCTTACAGTAAATCCTAATGAGATTAAACCCCACCCTCCAACACCAAGACCACTTCTTCATTCCCAAAGTGTTGGCCTTCGCTTTTCTCCATCAAGTAACAGCATTTCTTCAGGTTCCAGTCTCACTCCATCTTTCCGTCCTTCATCTTCAATACAGCAGATGGAAATCCCATTGAAACCAGCCTATGATCGGGCCTGTGATGAGCTTTCTCCAGTGTCTCCAACTCAGGGGGGTTACCCTAGTGAGCCAACCCGCTCCAGGACCACTCCTTTTATGGGGATAATAGATAAAACTGCACGGACTCAGCAGTATCCTCATCTGCACCAACAGAGCCGGACATGGGCAATTTCTTCAGTGGATACAATTATAACTAGCCCTACATCTCCAGGTAATCTCCCACAAGCTGGATCTTACAGTCCACCTTCATCCATCAGCAGCATTGCCTTTTATAATAAAACCAATAATGCTCAGAATGGCCACCTTCTTGAGGATGACTATTATGGAACTCATGGAATGCTAGCCAATGGGTCACGAGGGGATATTTTGGAGAGAGTTAGCCAGGCCCCTTCATACCAGGATGTTAAGGTGGCTAGAACGCTGCCTGTTGCACAGGCATACCAGGAAAACATTTACAGGCAACTCTCAAGGGACTCCCGACAAGGGCAGACATCACCTATTAAACCAAAGAGACCATTCGTGGAGTCTAATGTATAAAGTTAATGATGTTATTGGATTATGACCCCCTTATTACTAGCACAGTTTTCCAGGTTTTTTTATTTTTCAATTTTTCTTTTTTTTAATTTGCGTAGTCGTATCTGTAGTACTGAACATAGCCATGTTAAGTTACACAATATACAGAAGCAGCAGTCTACTGCAATGTGCTAAGCACAGTTTGTTCACCCACACTTCAGGGACTAAGTACTGAGTTTACTTTTACTATAATTATACCATAATTTTTCCTGTATGCTTGCATACTCAACTTTTATTATCTACCTAGTAAGAAAAGTTACACTTGATGGTGCAGGGAACTGTTAGAGTGTAAAAAGTAAAAAATGTTAAAGTGATCATTTTCTGAAATTAATAGAGCACTGAAAGTGGGGTATTTTTCCCTATGGTTTAGTAACCTCAAGATTTATTATACATATTGTGATGAGAAATGGCCGTACATTGGGGTATGGGTTGTTTTGCTGACATGAGAAAAAATATGCATTTTGCCATTTCTGTAAAAGCTCATATTCTGTAAAGATCCAGAAGCTAGGTTATATTGTAATTTTTTATTTATGTATTTATGTTTTTCTCTGACTGCTGCTCCATTTCAGTTAACATGGGAGCTTCTCAGAAGAGTATTTTTTGCCCATTGTTACGGTTACAGTTTGTTTCATTATTTGTGCAGCAGTATTGTTTTTGTTACTCATGTAATTAATATGTAAAAGCAGTCAGGCATTCTGTTAATTTGTTGTACGTGGTGTCGCAGATCTCTTGCGATAGTTGTGCATTTGTTGTGGCAGCACCCAGTGTTAGAAGCTCGTGATAGTGATATGTGGTTAGGACAGGTAAAATCTGGAGCACATATTTATGGTCATTTTATTGATGCCATGACAAGAAGGTGGTGGGAGATGGGAGTTGTTTCTAACGTGTGCAGATATATTCCTGTTGGTTTTCCTGGAGAAGAGCAATGCTACTAAAGCTCATGCATTTCATTAAATGTGTGTAGTGTCAGCATATTGTGTATCAGATTAGCTCAGCAGAGGGGAAAGCATCTTCAATGTCATTGGTTTGATGTGCGACTTTTGAGTGTGTAAGTGCTTCCAGTACTAGTAGAAGACACAGAGAAAGGAGATGAAAAGCAGCTGTCAGAGTCAAAAATCCTCTCTGAGCATGAGCTTTTTTTTCTCCAAAACCGAGTCTTAACTTTATCTTGACTAATTTAATTAGAAATAATGTCTTCTTTTAGTACATTCCTTTAGAAAAGCATGTATGTCCTGGAAAGGACATTGCAGTTGGTATACCCCTTTGTTTAGGTATGTCATGAAAAGTTAAAAAGTCTTATATCCCGTCTTATTTCAGAGCTTTGCTTTACAAATTGTAAAAGTCATCCTTCAGTGTACGTTTTTTTTTTTGTCTGTTTTGTTTTACTTTTTAAGAGAATTTCTGCTCAACCTAATTACTTCAGTTTAGGAAGCTAACTAAATGATTTGACTTCTCATCTCGTTCAGCTTACGAATTTGATAGAAAGTATTATTACTTACTTTTCTGCTCCTGAAAAGTTATTATGGCAGTAGTGAAGGAGCATATACATACACATTGAAGATTACAAATTAAGTCCCTTCCAGCAAGCTCAGCCATAATTAATGTATAGAATGAGATTTAAAAGTTTAAGTTGTAGGGTACGTGGGAAAGCTTACCCAACATCTCACGGTCACTTGGCTATGAAAAGGTGGTTAGAACACAGCTTGTTGCACAGGCATCTGTGCTCTGGGTTTTAAGTGACTGTCACTGCTGAATGCAATGTAGTATTGAGGAGTCTGAAAATAGCTTTCATGAGAATATAAATGTGATGTAGCAACCACTATTGAAACTGTATCTGGGTGTGAAAGTCACTCATTTAACTGAGTTCATTGCAGGGGAATTTTAATTTCCCCATGATACAGCAGCCTCTTAGATGATTATATTAAAGGGTTTGCCTCTATGTGAATGAATGAATAAATGCAGGGTTCAGATTTTGTATATTTTTTTTTTTGTTAAAGTTCATATGGCTTTTGAACTATCAATCTTTGTGACTATGACATTGAAGCCAATAAAAAACGATTTGCATCCACATGCACAGTGAAACACAAATGTCTCAACATGTCCCAGAGCAGATTCTTATCTTACTGATTTGGTTAGCAGGTAATAAAGGTGGCACCTGAAGTTTACTTGTGGAAGGCCAGAAGATAACTGGAAAAGATAGAAATAAGTTACATTTATGCACTTTTTTCAGACAGAGTAAAAGATGAATAGAAGAATGAAACAAAAGGGATGGTTATAAAATACTTATTCTCAGGTATAGTTGTCAACTTCTGTGCTCATAAGTCAGGGATAAAGCTAAAAATAATGGCAGTCAAAGGCCCAAAAGTAAGGAGCAGTTTTTATATAGTACTCTGATTCAATTAAAAATTAACAGAGCAACAGGTTTTGCATCAACACACATTTTCTTAACAATAAGAAGCAAGAAACTGTCTGGAATTATTGACTGTAATTCTCAGTGATTTACTAGAAAATAATGTTTTGCGAGAAGTAAAGCAAAGATATGAGGCAAAATTGGGACAGTGGACAGCAGACTTCAACTGTTCAGCACATGCCTCTCGCTAAAACATTAATTGAAACTTCCAAATTCATAGCTTTGCAGCTGCCTTTGGTTTACAAAGAGTTAACAGCATGAATATGCAGTGTAAAAAGACAACAATAGAAAGTGGCTGGATTGCACTATGTACTAACGAGACAGGAAAAAAGTTTTAATTACCATTTATCTCAGTAGTAAAGAACATAATTTTCAGTATAAGAAAATGATGTGCATGAAAACACCAAAGTGAAGAGGGCTGATAGCAATAAAAAAACAAAAGTAAAGTTCAAATTAATTTAAAAATTACTTAGTCTAGACAAGATGTTGAAAACCTGCTTTAAACATTTTTAATTTGCCTTTTCTAATATTGTTGAAAAAAGAGACTGCATATAATTGTGCCTCATTCACAGAGTAGTTGAAAAAGAACATATTGAGCATTAACTCTTAAGTAATAATTAAAGCAACTTTATTTGGGTAGCATGTCAACGTGTGGTTCTTTTCAGCATTAATGCTGCTTTGGGGAGAGACAAAAGAGCATGGCTTAGTAGGTATGTTTGTGCGTGTGCCTATGTAGGTAGATCAGTATATCGATACTGATCTGTGTATCTCTCTCTCTCTCTCTCTCTCTATATATATATATATATATATATCCATATACCAAATGTGTACAACAACTGCAAGTGATCAAAAAAACAAGAAAGAGAAGCGTTTTTTTTTTTTTTTTTTTTTTTTTTTTGCATGGGATCAAGCAACTCTGCCACCCCCACACTTCCTGCTAATTACATGTACAGTCTCCAAGATTGCACTACAGAGTGGAAAGGGCAAATTCCCATATTCCATTGTACTTTAGTCTCACACAGAATAGCAGTTTAATTTGCTGGTACTAGCTTTTTTTCCTGTTCAACAATATATATAGATATATAACTATAGGAAAACATTTAACAGTCTTGACATACAGCTTATTAAGATCCTTCTTCAGATTACATTCTGTCTCACTTTGTAAGGCATCGGCATTTTCTGTTTTAATTATGTATGTGTTGGCTTGAGATGGATTTTCCAAACCCTGTTGGGTGTTTTTGCATTTTTCTTTCTCCTTGGAATCCAGAAACATAAAAAGTGTAAATATTTGATGAGTTTTTATCTGTTCAAAGGACAGTTGCACTCTAAACATATTTCTTTTCCATAGAGTGTATTTTCATACCTACAGAATGATCCTCCTACTTCCGCATATTAAAAACATCACTTGGGCAAATTTCTACTCCTCTGTGGCGTTTGTGTTGCAGTTTGCTTCCTCAGTGCAAACCATATTGGGGCTGAATGAAATGTCATGATGCTTTTTTTTTTCCCCTTAACAAAATTGATTCTCGTATCATTTTGCCTATTACATTTCAAAATTTCTTGCTAAGGGAAAAACACACTTAGTTAGGGTACCTGTAGCTTTTTCATGTTATTTCATGCACTGGAGTCATAAAAGTATTTATGCTGAATGTTCATAAGTTCATAGGTGTGTACTAGGCTAACGGCCCTGGAGCCTATATAAGCCTACCCCAAGAAGATTCCTTGGCAACATGCCGCCCAAAGTTAGTTCCTAGTGCCCCTGGCAAGCAAGGCCACTGAAGTGATCCCCGGGGTGAACTTCCTATTGCCCATCCACTTGTCAGGATTTCTCTTAAAGAGGGCCACTGAAGTGCTCTGCTTGATGTGATTGAGAAATTTGTTCCAGAGTATGGGAAGTCTCTGAGTTAGGAACCTGTCCCTCCAGCAGGTTCTGTTTATTGTGGTAATGAGGTTTAGGTCCCTGGAGTGTGTGGCACAGAAAGATTGGGATTTCTTTAGGTGCAGCATATGTAGCAGCTCTGGGTCAGACATGGCTTTGTAGGTCAAGCAGAGATTGCCTCTATGTAGGCGATAAGAGACAAGAGTATAGCTGAAATTTTTTGAGTCTCTCCATATAGGGCATGTATCCAAGGCCTAGGATCCTCTTAGTGAGGTATTTTTGTGGCCTTTCCAGTTGGGGCTGAATGTCAAGTTTAAGCACACATTGTTTTGCTACTGTATACTGTTTCTTGAAGCTGCCTTCTTTCCGTCACTTGGAGTCGTAAACCTGTTGAGCCTGTTGTTGAATCTAGGTAAAGAAGCCTGATATGCACCAAAAGCAGCTTCACTAGTTAGTTGGGCTTTGCAAGCCAGTAAATATGATGCTCTGGCTGCTTCAGGGGAAAAAAGGGCATAGGGATAGGGCATTTCACTTAGTTTTTTTCTAACTATTTTATCTCCTCTATGTTTTTAAATTTCTGCAAGAACTTAAAAGATTATACTGTACAAATGTAGGAAATAAATGGTTAGGAGGCAATGCAAAGCTATTATGGGCACTTTTATTGAGGATTCTCATATTTGTCAGAATATCTCACCCCTTCTGTTTTACATTAATGGAATTGTGATCTGACCGCAGGGACATTAGATGTGTTGTCACAGTGCATTATGAGCAAAAAGTAACTTTCCAAGAAAACAAGATTATATCTGGATATATGCCCCCATGAAGGCATTTGGAACTAGAAAACAATTAAAATAATTACATATTGTACTGCAGGTAGGTTTGAACTATGTAGAATTTTTTTTTGTATTTTTTCATTTTTTGCCCATAGTGGTTGTTTGATCTATTTACCAGTTGAGATTTAGATAGTTTTAGGTTAGCGTCTTCTGATTTGGGAGGATGTTTCACCTGTGACAGAGTAGCAGCATCTGTAATGACTTGATTCTTAATTAGCCTATAAACATTCATGACTTCTGCTCCCAAAGCTTTTAAGTGGTGGTGGTGTTATGCCAGATTTCTGTAGCCTGAGTTTGGAGGCATTCAGCAGTGGGTTACTGTTAGGATTTCCTTATTCCCACCAGCTTTTGCACAGTTCAGAAATTTCTCTGATTCCCTTGCTGTATGTGTGTGTGTGTGTGGGGGGGGGGGGTAGGTCTCCTGCTGAACCCCATATGGCTGTGCTTAACCTCAGTTGTTTTCTGCCACTCACCTCCAATCTCAAGCCTAACATTCATTCCAGTTTAGAGACATAGAAGAGATGGAGCATATCCCAACATTCAGGGGGCATAGGGAAGGCAAACTACTCCCTGACAGAATGCCAGTCTTGTCATATGAAACACATCTGTGCATTCAGTCACAGATAGCATGTACATCTGTGGGCAGGGTGAAGGCTCTCTAGTTAATTTCTGGCATATATTTGAGATGTAGAGTACTGGAGTAGCTAGTAAAAATCCACATGACACAAAAGATGACATACTGACTCTTTCCATAGATGTCCTAGGAATATTCCAGGAATTGCTGTTTAAAACATAAAAGACTTCATAATGTTTTTGCAGCTGTTGTACCACTTGTCAGCATCCACCCTTACACTGCTCTTACTGCCTGGAAAGGAAGTGTAATGCGAAGCATTGTCTCAGGTGCCACCCCTTCAGTCTGTCACTGAAAATATACAGAGAACCTCAAGGCCTACATCATCATAAGGAAGATAGCAGCTGTGGCAACATACTTGGTGTAGGCAAGAGAAAGTGTATCATTTGTACAATTTTGAGATTGTATCAGACTAAAAGGAGAAGGGAGGTGATGCAGATGTAGCTCTTCCTCTGTTAGAGTTCACTGTGTCAGCAGCCTCGTGATCCCTGGCATTCATGAGCTCTCCCTTGATTAGTGAGGGATTAAGACACATTTGTCCTTGTCTGACAGCTGTAAAAGTGCATTCCCAGTAATCCCCTTGGGCATGCATTGTGATGAGTCAGCAATGACTGCCCAGCGTTGAGCTTCTGAATCATGACTATGGCTAGTCAGCTAACATGCAATGATCCCCTTGAGTTCCTTCAGCAAAGGCTTGCATGCTGAACTTGGAATCTGCTTCTTTGCCTTTCCCTCTAGTAGAGTAGGGCATGCCAGCAAGGGGTGAGCCAAGTCCTATGATTCATCATATTGAATTTGGGCCCCTGACAATGACCCAGTCTTTGGATTTGCATATGCTGTTTAATGTCTGGTGAAAAAAATAGTTTGATGCCACTGTCCAGCATCTTGCGGTCCTCTGTTGACAAGGTACTATCTCAGGTGCTCACTATTCAAAGCACTGGAACCCAGAACCTGACATATGTTGTTCATCCATTACCTTGCATCAGGTATAACCAAGCCATGCCCTGTTTGAGTTAAGGGTAGAGGAGGATTTCCCTTCCCATCAGCATCATCCAGAGAAGGGAATTCCAAGGATCCTGAATACCTTTTTTTTTTTTTTGAGAAGGATAGTAGGGAGATCTCTTGTAGTTACTCTCCAGATAAATGTTCCTAAGAAGAAACTCTTAGGATCATGAAGTCCATTATTAACTGGACATTGCTGCCTTGCATTCTTAAAAATCCTTAAAACATTGTATTCAGGAGGAGAATGAGGAAGCCTGGATCCCTCCCATGGAACTTGTCCTGAATGATGCCATTTTTTTAGCCTATTTGGCTTCAGCTTTCTCCACTCGTGTGTGTGTGTGTGTGTGTGTGTGTGTGTGTGTGTGTGTGTGTGTGTATATACATACATTTGTACATTTACTTTTGTCACCTACTTTGTTTGCATGTCATTGCATATCTTGTTATAATGTTTATTGATGCAAAGGCTAGAACAGCAAGCTGTAGATAGTGCCAGTACTAGACAATGTGGTTCAGGATATTTTTAGTCCATTCTGGATGGCCCCTCAAAAGTATTGTCCTTTTTGGACTGGCTTTTCCGAGTCTGATTGCAGACCTCTAAGTAAGGAAGTAGAAATTGTCAACTATTAGGGTCTCTATAGTGCCCTCCAGTGTATGCTTCTTTAGTTATTCACGAAGAAGGTCTGCAGTAAGATGAAGGAGGTTCATAGGTGTGTTTAGGAGGATCTATTAACTTTGGGCAGAGAAACCTCCTCTGACTATACCAGCAAAGCCTCTTAGAAAGATGACTTTGCTTATGTAACAGTTACAATCCTAACTTTCCAACTAAACTATGTGCAATGGGAGGATGGCTCTGCAAGTTTGGCCAAAGATCGCAATGCTTAATTTCTTGAAATTTAGTTTTAGGATTTGGTCTAGGCACTACCTATTGGTGCATGGTAGTTCTTTCTAAAAACTCTGGAAATCAGTTGGAGAGTTAATGATAGCCCCAGGTTTTGTAGTCATCTCTGAACATGGTCAGTCACAAGCTATTGATTTCAGCCTCAACATCAAAGAAGTAAATATCAAACATAAGTGGTCGTAGGACCAATTTTTGGGGGACACTGCTAATGAGTATTCTTTTCAAAGAGAGCGTGTCTCCTACTTTGATCAACTTAGTTGTGTTTGTTTGCCAGTTTGGAACCCAGTGGGTAACACTTACATTTAGTTTGATTAGCTTAACGATAATGTCAGAATGTGGGATGGTGTCAGAGGCATTGACCCAGCTCTAGGTAGGCAATGTGAACGTAGTGACCTGCATCTAATGCATCATTGACGTGTTCAAATAAGTTAATCAGGTTCAGAAGGCAAGATTTGACTTTAACAAACACAAAATGGCTGGGGTCTAGGACTGCCTCTGTCCTTGACAGTAAATTCTATAATGGTGTGTTCCATGGCTTTGAAGATAAGGCTGGTAAGGCTTGTAGGTCTGTAATTTCCTGGATCATTAGTAGAGCCGCCCCCCTTGTGTAGTGGGTTGACTGTTGCATTTCCCTGTTCTTCTGACACAAATCCATTGAAGAAGCTGAAGTTGAATAGGCTTAGTAGTAAGTCAGTCAGACAGTGTCTGGTGCTGACAGGAAGGCAGCCTGGCACATTATCAAGACCCATGGAGCTAGTATTTTTGCCTTTGGAGAGAATGTTCAGGACTTGCTTAGAAGTGATTAGAGTGTGTGTGATGTGGGTGTACTAATAAGCAGGGTAAAGTTAGGAGGAGATAAGGGAATAATGTTAGACCTGCATTTGTCCACTAACATATTGACTGAACATTGTAAGACATTTCCTGTAAGGTTTCTTAGATATCTGGAGAAGGCTTTGCAGTTGTCCTTAACAGAGGTGGCATTTCTTAATTCATACTTACTATTTGAGGATTTGATTGTGTTTCTAAGATCTTTGTAGATCTTTTTTAATTCATCTGTATATGATGGGATATTGAATTTACTTTTATGGGCTATGCATTTCTTATTATTATTGTATAGTTTGCTTATAACAGAGTTCCATTATCGGACCTTATTCCTGAAATTAGCATCATATTTATGTCTTCTGAAGATAAATGCCTCGATGCTCGCTTTAAGTTGGCATAAAAATTATCTGCAGATTGTGAGATGAGGAGCACTTCATTCTGTCAGGCCATCAGTTAGCTAGATTAAGTTTGCCTTAGAGTTGTGTCTAAAGGTAGAATGGTTTTGTGGTAAGTCAATATTTAACCTCATAGTGAGTGTTACCAAACAGTGGTCAGATTTGACATAGTAACTATAATTGTTGAGTTTAGGGTGGCTGTATTCCTGATAACCAGGTGTATTTTGCACCCGTAGTTAGGACGTGAAACAGTTGGTCTAGATAGCTGGCATTAATAAAGTCCAGGAATCTTTGTGTGTATGTATTTATTTGAGATTGTGTAGGTTTCCTATTTAATAGAGAGATGAAGTTTCTAAGGAGATTAGTGTTAGATTCAATAGAGAGGGATGTCATCTTGTTTAGATATACGTCGTGGGCTTCAGGAGACACAGATAGGGTACGGTATTTCGTTGTGATATGGTATGGAGTTCTGCTTACTATGAAAAGGATATGAACGAGTTTAAGGTCATCAGCTTGGCTTGTGTGTCTAGAGGTGAGATGGCTTCTTAGTAATACAGATATGCCTCCTCCAGTAACAGCATCATTTTCCATATAGGGTCTGAAAGAGTAGTAGGCATTGAAATTCTACACAGGGTTGCTGTCACTGTTCTGAAAACCATGTTTCAGCAATTTCACAGAGATATCTTCAAAAATTAGAAATGTCCATAAGGAGTGCAACTTCTTGTTTAGGCTTCTAGCAGTGAGCAGTGGTACTTTTATGTAGTTCTGATTTTGATTGCCATTGTAGGTAATTTGAGGAGACTGTCTTTCCCTAAAAAAGAAACACTATGGGGGAGGAAAAGGTCCTGGCCAATATCTGGAAGCCACGAGGAGACAGGTGCAAGCCATCCCTAACAAAGCAGCCGGGGTTGTTAATTGTCTCCTCCCAGACAGATATATATCGGATTGCCTTAGAGGCTGGATACTGACTTAAGGGCAAAGAGTAACATTCTGATAAATTCTCAGTCTTAAAGCTGCCACTTGTTGAAAACCTATTTCAACACATCTAGCTGAGCATTGAATTGTTTATTTTAATTTTCCTCTTATAGCAGTGCCTACATTATTGCATTTTAGGTGAAAAGAAATTTAATCTAAGTTTTCTAGAGTCATAGAGGGTAGCACAAGGTGACAACAATCTTAAATGCAAACTTACATTTTTAGAAATATTTTTTGGAAATGTGGAGAAGCAGCAGTTCTGCAGTTGTGGGTGAACTGTACTGTGAAGACAATAAGCAAAAAAAAAAAAGATTTTATTTGTTTTTTTCTGTTTGCATCATTTTGTTGTTGGTATGTTCTCATACTCTGCACTTGGAAGTATGCAGTAATAAAGGGGTCTTAATTCTTACATACTGTGCTTGGAAGAAACGTAAGCATTTGTATATAGATGCAAGAGCCTCTCTATGAAGATACTGTAAGAGATTACTTTGTTCCATACTGTAAATGTTATACATGAAGTTTTGATCTCTATGGACCTGTAGTTTAAAAAGAAGAGAACATTTATTTATAAATAATTTATGTAAACTGTAAGGAATTTTTTCTTCTATCTGATACAACTTGTGTTAAATCGGTGTGAAGGGGGGACATTTCCAAATGAAGAGTGCTAAAATAGTTTCCCCCAATTGTTATTACTGTTTATTTTTATTTTACTTTTATTTATTATATATGGCATTAGTTTATGTACCTGACTTACATTTGAAGGCGATTACAGAGGAAAGCAGGTTAGTCTTCTCCAGGAAGTCTTTCAGTTTTTGGAATATATTATCTTGCCTTCCCAGGCCATTGTAGATTGGTAGGCTGTAGTTAATCCTCAGAATATCAAGTATTGTGTTTCATTTTCTAAACAAGGGCTAATGTTAACTACTTCACTAATGCTAGTTTATTGAAAAAAATCTTGCTGACTGCTGAAGTATTTGGTTGTTATGGAACCTATTTAACTGTATGCAACTTGTGGTCGTTTATGTTAACCATTACTTTGAATTCCTCATGTTGTTCCTCTCCAACCATTTTCTTTCTTTCTTCTGCAGTTTTACTGTATTTTTAAATACAGGCTACATTGGTATAGATTATTCCCCTTTCAACTGTCCCTCGGAAATCCTCAAACAAGCTTGATTTAGTCCATCTACCCTATTGAGACGTGATAGGGGTTGTGGATAGCTTTGCAAGGGTGCATTCAGTGTAAAACAGTCTCACATATAACCAGTATGGGTTTTCCCATCCTTAGACATTATCTTCTTTTGTAGATAGGTTAGAGTGGCAGTAACAAACTGCAAGGCAGGAACCTGCTTGTCAGGGAGGAACTCTCCATGTCCCCAAACTTCATCAACTGTGTACTTCAAATTTGTTGATTTTACCCCTATGGGGTGACCTGTTTGCCTTCCTGTCCCCTTACCAAATACACACTGTGTAAATGAACTGCACTGGAACATTTTCTCATGCATAGGTTTGCATGAGACGAAATAGCAACATTCCTGTTTAAAAGCAATTGTGTTGGTAGATCTGCCATTACTACCAGCCATTGGTGAATGAAAAATTAGCCTCTGCAGAAGTTAGCCATCTTTCAAGTTTAAAGTAAAAGGAGAGAGGAGATGGTAATATAAAAGCAGCAGTCAGCAGGATTACAAGTCATCTTATCAGGTAGAGCTATTTGTGAAGTCAATGCCAATCTGTGTTACAGGTTTTAAGAAGAGATCAGCAATCAAAATGTGTCCCGGTTCGACCCAGTCAGTGTGTTGTAAACAATATTTGTTTTCTTGCAGGAAGGAGCATGACCAACTTAGCTGACTGGATATATTTCATTTACTATATTTTTAGATTCGTGCCACATTCTGAGCTGAACGATCTTTAAATGTTCTACGTTGGACAGACCAACATGGACAGCTTATTTAAGGTTCTAATTTAAAAAAAAACTATGAAATGGGGATGAGCAAACAGTATGTTTGATAACAAGGGGAACTAAATAATGTGTGCTCATTTGATATTTTTCTCACTGCATTGCTGATCAAGAACTGTTTTAGGAATGTCCCCTGAAAGCACTTGCCATTTCCAGTACTGAGTTGAGTAAGGTATTTTAAAATACTCATTGTAATACAAGTAAAAAAATAAAATACAGAAACACACACACACTTAGCTGTCAGTTTTACACTTGCCCACTGACAAGTTAAATGTTCACAAGCTTCCTGCACTAAAAAAATTGCAACCTGTCTCTGTCAAATAGGTGCACTTTATCAGTTTAATTTTTGTTCTGCTGACAAATACTGGATATTTAATTGTGAAATGGTGTCCTCATTACTAGAAATAGCTTACAAATCTTGTCCTTGGGTGTATTTTGCAAAAAATAAATAAATATATACAAAAGAGAATTCTATGACAAGCAATGGATTATACTATTTATAGCACAAAGATTATCAGCTGTAAATATGCATCAGCAAGTTCAGTCTTTTTTCTACACAAAGATCACATAGTTGCCAGTAACTTAAAGGTAATCTCCAGCATTTTTCTCAGGGTAATGTACGAAGTTATAATTTTTTGATTGGATATTATGGAATTTAACATTTCCAAACTTGGTTATTTGATGTGTACATTAATCATATGTGCATTGACCTCTCTTTTAATTTATTACACAGCATTTTATATTTGTTAACTTTGGAAATAATTGGCTAGGGTCAAAAGAAGATTTTTTTACTTGAAGCATACATTTTTTACATTTATATTTGTCTGGATTTTGTGTCTGTGTTCGCACGCACGTGTGTGTGTGCATGTGTTTAAGCAGTGGCTCATGCTGGTATGTGTGTTGAACAGATATTATTTCACATCCACGGTGCTGAGGGAACAAACCCATCAGGTGAGTGCATTATAACCCTAGGTGTGCATGTGCAGTAATATATGTCAAAAGCACAATGCAGCATGTATTTGCACTTATGAAATCCTGTGATGTTTTTATGTATTTTGTAAAATTAACTTATTTTACATGCCCTGTTAGTCAAGGTGTGATTTTTTTTTTTTTTTGTTGAGCCAGTTTCACAATTATGTAAATCAGTCAATCAAAATGCCCACAGTATACTACAGTACTTTTAGCTCGTTTTTCCTTTATCTGTGTCTTTCAGTGGTTTATGCTGTTTTATGTTGCCGTCGTGCAATTTCTATGGATACTTCTTTTATTTTTTAAGTAAATGTAAAAAGGTCAGTAAATAGTGTAGCCGATCAGTTTCTTTGTCTGACATCTGCATTTTATTGTTCTTTGAAGCTTTTCTGTTGTGCTAGCATACCCTGGGGCCCTCCTACTTTACATTCCCTTCTTTTTTTTTTTCTTTAAAGCCTGAAAACTTAATGACTGATTTGCATGGCTTCTGAATTTGTTGGCTTTTTGTAAGGATCAGCTTCAAAAAGAAATTAATCTTTGCAATAGAAATGACCAAAAAATTAATTTTGTGTGCCTCAGTTTCCGCTCCTCTTCAAATGGACTGTGTCCCTTTCACTTACTCTCAATAAACAAGAAGGTTGTTTATTGGTGGTTCTTGTGTCTTTGTCATTTATGCCGCACATAAGTGTCTCAGAAGGAAAATTAAATTGCTTAGAAAGTCAAGTCAGACCACCACTGTCACTTCCTATAACCATTTAAAGAACCTTTTTAAACCTGTTCTTATAATATTAGATATGATGCTTTCCACCTTTTTCGTCCTTTCTGTGTTTGAGGTGCTCAAAAGGAATTTCTGTGCCAGATACAGTAACTGCAGTGTTACCTTGGTGATGTCTTCATCTCTGCATTTTTCTTAGATCTGTCTGTACTGCCAAATAATTCTGAGCCTTCAGGAAAGCTCTGACCTTGAAGAAGCTAATTTCATGATGTATCTGCTTTCCATTCATACTGTCCATGTACTGTGGACTGTGTAGCTCCTACGAATATCCCATGGCCTCTCATATCTAGTATCTAACCTCGCCAGGACACCAAAACTAGATTCTTCAGCTGCACCACAGCTTCTGGTCATGTTTCCTGTTGGTGACAGTACATTAGGTCATAGTGTTGCCTTAGAACTGTGCCCCATTTCCTGCAGTAATTTAACCTCACTAAAAACATTGAAAAACATAATAGTTACCCAAGTGCATTTGACTTTCATACATTTCAAATATTGCTATTCTCTGTACTTCATAGTGTATATAACTACATAAGTGTAGTTCATTTACTCATTAGGATGTTTGATGTGTGCGTCTGCCAGTTCTCCGTGTTATGACCTCAAGCAAGGAGACATTAACTGTGTGAGGTTATCAAAAATAAAAAGCATCTTTTATGTAGATTACCTCAGTCCTATGTACTTGAGTACAGAAATACGTAAACGCATATTTTTTAACAGTTAATACAAGATGGAAGGTGCACACATTTGATTTTTTGAGGAAATCAGTAGTTTTGATTGCATCTGATTTATTCAAAATGATTTGGCCAGTGCTGACTGACTAATTGGTAATTTAACAAAAGTTAAATAATTTTGGATCTGTATTTTTCAGAAATGTCTGTAGGGTTCTACAAAGTGCACTGCTCTCTGCATGATGGATGCAGGGAGCTTTGATCTTTCCAAAGTTGTGGCAAAACACCATTTCGTTAAACAGTTTCGACCAAATAGTCCTCAAACTTATTTGTTTTCAAGAGAATGACTGCTACACACTTCTGAAGTATTCTGATCAGCAACTGTCTAAATATAGTGAGTTCTTTATATTTCTTCTTCTCTTGACAGCATTGTTTCACTGGCCATAAATAGAGATGAGATGCAGAAAATTTACTGGAGTGCAATAAGCCTTAACAGTGTTACATCATTTACTGCATCTGTTTTTCTTATCTAGCTATGATGATATAAGCTTAGGTCTGGGCTGAAGTAGAGTTGAACTGGCACTGTACACAGTTTTTTAATGTTCCAAGTCTCATGAAAGTTCCTTGAATCATATGTACCTGATCTCCACTGTTAAGTTCAACAGCAAGCAGTCAGGGTTCAACAGAAAGGGTAGATATTTAAAATAGCAAGTACAGGTCATGATACACAATGTGTCTGTCAAACAAGGTAATCATTTTGTTACTGCAGAAGTCACTTTGCAGTGGCACTTCTGTTTTTGTTTGTGTGTCACCTCTGAGTAAATGCAGGCTTCATGATCCACACTGGCATATCTCTGTTTTGTTTCATGTCAAAAACAAAAGTATATGAAGATATTGGGGAGGGACACAGAACAAAAGGTGCGATTGCTATTAACTGTTAATTGTAGCTATTTTCTACTGTGAGCTCTATAGTTAAATGTTTGAAGAACAATTGATGTGCTATACTACACTGTAATAATGATAGAGAAAATGTTTCATTAAGATTCAGATTGTAGAATGCACCTTGTATTTATTTGTGAAGCATATAACTTTTCACATCTAAGGGTTTTATTCAGTGCCTGCGCACTGCAGATTAGTTATAGTGGATATGATATTGATTGCTGAACTGACAGATGCATGGTTCTGATGTAGACTGTCACCTTTGTCATATGGTGCATTGGACACATGGAAAAAAATGTTGCACAGCAGCACTGTTTATTTCCATAATGCATTCAAGTTCAGTATTTACTGGGTGGTACTCAGGAGTAGAGGATGAGACAAGATTGGTAGGGCATGCAGACAGCAACGTGGCATTGCGTACCCTACAGGTACATAGCACTGTAGTTGCATGGGGCAGGCTTCATAGTGCACACAGGGTAAACTCCACTGCAGCTTGTGCACCATACAAATGGAGAACCTTGTAGGCATCTGGAGATGAGCTTCACAGTAAACACAGAGTGCACATCATTACAGCCTGTGTGTGCCCTATAGTTGCATAATGTTAAGTGTTCATTGGTGGTGGGCATATGTTGAGTGTACACAGCATTATATCGTTCCACAGCACTTAAAGTAAAAGGTACAACTATATGTAAAGTTTTCTGAATGTAGTGTGGCCTATCATCTCCTCCTGCTGTAATACTGGTTTGTTGCTGGCTACATTTTAATACAGGATGATAAGTAAAAAGAAAAAAATGTATAAGCAGAATGTTAATTTTATTGAATGAGTTCTAGCCTAGTAACTGATCTGCACTTCTGTAAAGAATTGCAATCACCCTTCTTTCCAGTGATTCTTTGTGCATGTTTCTTGGTTATTCCTCTTTTTATGCCATCTTAAGTTCACCTGTTGTTTGGATTCTTAGCTGTGTCTTAGTGTTGCCCAGTAAGGACCATCCTTTTCTTACTTAACTTTTCATTATCTAACTTACTGGCTTGTAGCTTCAAACGAAGGTAATAGGCTAGCTGCCCTTGGCTATTTTAAGCCTAGCCAATTTTCATTTTTGTGCTCAAATTAACCCATCTTGATTGGCCTTGCCCTTTCCATTTAGGTGCTGCCTCTGTCCGTTAGTAGTACAGAGGGCAGTCATGGGGTACATTTTTTTATTTCTCATCTACACATCCAAGTTGCACTTGAATATGGATGTTGACAAAATTTGTTTTATTTATGTGGATGGAGATTGTGTTTCAGAGCAGCTGTATCCTCTGCAGTATATACCTGTCTATCCAAATCATTCTGTTGATGTTGCAGAAGAGATTTAAATCCCTACTCCAAGTATTTCTGATGCTATTTGACTTGCTGATGTGCAGTGAATTCATCAGTATTGTATGGGAGGATGCCTTTTATGCAAGTCACAGATGTTGAAGAAGTGTCACCTGGTTTTCAGACTTCTTTTATTTTAAAGTGTGTTTCCTTACTGCATTTTATTTATCTGCTGTAGGGATACAAGTGCCATCAGCAGAACACATGCAATCCTTCCTTTTTCTAGAGTTCTCTGTATTTGCTTTGTAGAGTTTTTCTAAGTAGCACATATTGTTTTGGTTGCCTTCCTCTGCAGCTTTCTGCTATGCCAGTATTTTTTATGAAAGTAGTGGAGTCTGCATGTCTTCCCTGTGGTCGCGTGGGTTTCCTCCCACATCCCAAAGACATGCTGTAAGTGGATTGGAGACTCTAAATTGGCCCTAGGCGTGAGTACATGCATGTGTGTGCCTTCTGTGGAAGGCAATCATGAGCATAAAGGTGATCCGCTGTGACGACCCCTAACTGGGA
Source organism: Protopterus annectens (assembly GCF_019279795.1). NCBI lineage: Eukaryota > Metazoa > Chordata > Ceratodontiformes > Protopteridae > Protopterus > Protopterus annectens. Next base: position 1,203,221,336 of record NC_056747.1, on the reverse strand, counting down.
AAACCCGAAAGAAGTGTGTCCAAAACTTGATGCCATATTCTGTCTAAGCGGTGATTTGTGGTGGTCACAACACAGAGAATTATGATCAGGTCTTGAATTATAGCCACCTTATGTGTTAAAGACACAGATTTCAAGAAATTCACCGAGAGATTAAAGCTCAAGAAATGAATCCTGACATCCGTGTTGAGTACACACATGAAGGCAGGTTATGATTTGGAAGGACCTGATTATAGTTCTTTATAGTGAATTGTGCTTTTTCCAACTCCCATTCACTACAGTAGTTAAGAAACAGAGAGAGAGAGGAAAGTAGAGGGGTGATAAGTGTGTTGCAGCTTTGAAAGCAGATATAATACACTTAACACTGCCACATGGATTGTGCTCATCACCAAAGAGTAGACACACTTAATTCAACTTTTAAAAAGAAGAAAAAAAAAGCTAATGAAGAATTTATAGTTTAATAACTTTTAAAGAAAACTGGCACTCTTCTGTGATGCCCACTAGTTGCTGTTGATGTTCTAGAGTGAGACTAGATCTTATCAGTGGTGAAGCGTGTTTAGCAAAAGCCCCTTTCTTATACCAAAAAGATTCTAAACAGGCCTGTCTTTTTGCTGATTTTGGTGCATAATTGTGGCTCTGCATGCACTAAATATTTCTACTACGGTTTACTATCATTTGTGCGAATGACAGTCTTGTCGGCACTGCTGCCGAAAATCAGAATGTCGTGCACAAAATTTAAATGGAGGACCTACAAAATTTAAATGGATGGGATAGTCGAACACACTTATGCGAATGCTGTAGGGCATTTGCATAAGTGTATTCAACTATCTGCACGGAGATCGTGGTACAGTGGGGATTGGAAATTCATCCATATCCCCACTGTAGTGCGATCTCGGAGTTAGAATATATTAGTATTGGGGAGTGTGGGGATGATCACGTGATGGTTTTGGTAATGTCGACTCAAATGTGTCGATCATTTGGGTCAACATTGTGGCCGTTCGGAATGTTTGTGTTCGTTTTACTTTTCGTTGTTTCGAATGGCAAATGTTTTGCCATTCGAACAAATGATAGTAAACCTTCTACTGCAGTGTGTTGTAACTCATGTAGTGTTGTGCATTGTGTGCTATTACCTTAGATGATATTCTTTTGTGTATCTGTTTATGTAAATATATCACGGGATAGGGAAGAGTGTGAAATATACATTATTTTGCATTTTCACTTACTATGAGTTGCCAGACTTCTAACACATACCATAGTGTATAGTGCTTGCTACATGTCTTTGTCTTCCATAAATAAGTACACAGATTGTTTGACTATCAGTAGTATCAAGGGCTCATTACTGACTTTGAACCACCCTGCATTTAATTTGTGTCCATCTTACTATAGCTGCAAGTCAGCTGTCCACCCACTTTTACTCAGTCTAATTATTCAAACTTACTTTTTTATCCATTTATGAAGTGAAGTGCCAAAATTCTTGCCTATGTCTTGTTGGGCCATTTCATCTGACTTCTTTTATTTACCTCCTTTTTCCCCCAGTAAGAACATAGCTTTGCCTGTCATTTGCTTCTTTCTAATAGACTTTACTGTTTGCCAAGTTGGAAGACACTTTTATTAGGTAATTATCTCTTTACTTGCCACTGAGATAACATGAAGTATGTAAGTTACCTATAGGATGGCCAATCCTCGTCGGATTCTGGGTCATTAGAGTACTACGTTGTGGAAGCCTCCACCAGTCACCATATGGAGGCTTTGGCTAAAAGAAATTTAGCTCTGCATTGCTCCACCTCTTCTCTTTCGAATGTACCATATCTGGTGACATAGAGCACACAAAAAAGTTGTTCTCCACTATTTCCATATTTGTTCACATTAATTGAGCTTAGCCAATGCTAATTTTTTTTGTTGTTATTTTTACTTAAAAGTTTGATTTTATTTTTTCAACTCATTTAGCATCTGTGCTTCAGTTTCTATTTTTTCTGTTCTGTCATTAGGGCATCCTTCAGAATGGTAGAATCTGTCTATCATGTGCAGTTATTGACAAAAAGAGACTCCACCCCCCTACCCAAGGTAACTGAGACAAATATTCCATGTTGTAAGTTGAACATCCCAGTGCTGTTTGTGAGATTTGCAAATCATTCAGAATCACTGTTAATTACTGAACAGTGAAGGCCATTTAAAAATGGACTGTCCATTTGTCGTTTTCCTCTCTGAGCACCAAGTCTGCATCAGATTTGATGAAAAAGTATTCGTCATAAAAAAGATCGCTCAAAAAGGAAGATTCATATTCATAATGCTTTGTTGGAAAGGTATCATTAGTAAAATTTGATGAAATCTTGCAGCTCCAACAAAAGGGTGTTTTCCCTGTACCTGTACCATTCAGATTTTGGAGATGTCATGTCACCTAAGGAGCTGTTGGGGCACTCTTCAAAGAGAGAGACTGATTTGTTGAAGGGCACATTGATAGGTGAGTGACATTTATAGGTTCATAGGTTATTACTAGGCTGTTGATCTGGTGGCCATTTATAGCCTAGCCACATGATCCCATATTGAACATATGAAAAAAATTAAAACCAAACTTCCAACTGGAGTAATTACTTTAGACCTGTTTACATCCCCTTAATAAGATGACTTGCTTTGGACCTAGTTACATCCCCTTTCAATAAGGGCTTGAGGGACCAAGTCATGTGTGTGCTTAAAATTGCTCATCCACTCATTCAGGTTGTACTTAAAAAAAAAAAAAAAAAAAAAAAAAAAAGGTGACGGACATACGTCATGCTAGCAGATCTTATTTATATTGTGACAGCAGTTCAGATCTCTTGAACAGGTGTTTAGGGTGTTTTCTTTCTTTTTTGCAGACATGAAAGAGGTCATATTGAACTGGATCTTTCAAAGCTGTGTAGGCTAGGTAGCAGTGCCCCCTCAAAAGTCAATAGAACACAGAAAAGAGTGAGAGTTCCTTAAGGAGGTCAGGCTGACTCAAGGTGGACATGCTCTTGAGTGTCTTAATAGGGAAATACAGTGGGGTCTCTAGCTGGGTCATGTGCAAATATGGATAACCACATACCAAATGGGGCATTATAAGCTATGATTGGTGTAACAAGGGAGGAATGGGGGAGAGGTAACAATCCTTGGATCAAGAAGATATAATTTTGATTATCAGTACAGCTATTTAAAAGGACTTCCTAAAAAACGTGGTAATGTGTTGGTCAAAGGATAGTTCACTGTCCATGAAGGTGCTCAAATCCCTCATGACTGATTCTTTTTAGAAGGTATGTTATCTTTGTGATGGCATGGATGCCCAGGTTTGCAAAAGCACATAGTGCTGCGTTTCTTGGAATTTAGTTTGAGGCCATGCTCTAAACACCACTTATTAGTGCATATGAACAAAATGACAACTTAGAACAGAAGCACTAAAAACGAACTAGGCAGCAGGGAAAATAATAAAATTTTATATATATATATATATATATATATATATATATATATATATATATATATATATTTTTTTTTTCCCACTTATTGGTGCATGTTACACCCCCCCCCCCCCCTAGAGAATTCAGTGGTCAGGTCGTTGCTTATGACAACTTCCAGTCTGCAGTCATTAACAAATGTCAGCTTTTAGGCTCTTTGTGTTATCTTTTATGTCAGAGAACTAGATACCAGAGAGGGGTGGTCCCAGAACAGATCCCTGGGAAACATAGCTAGTAACCACTCTTTTGGCTGAGAATGAGTTTCCAGCAGTAATAGATTGGGTTTTCACTGATATAATTTGCTATTCAGCAGGTAAAATAGGGGTTTACCTTTAGTTTGACTAGCTTATCAGTAATGTGGAATGGATCAAAGGCTTTGGCCAAGTCCAAGTATGCAGTGCAAACAGATTTGGCAAAGTCCAGTGTCTTGGTGACTTGTTCAAATAAGTCTGCCAGGTTTAGGAAGCAGGATCTGCCTTTAACAAACCCTAAACTGGTTTGGAACCAAGGTTTGAAGACTGCTTATATCTTTTTTACCGAGTTCATTCAGTCCGTTTGTGCTCCATTGCCTTATAGATTATATAGATGAGGCTTATGGGTCTATAATTTCTCAGATCAGTAGTGGGATGACTACAGCACTTCTCCATACCTCTGGTACAAATTAAGTGGAGAGGCTAATGGTGAATTAGCCAGACAATGCTTGGTTCTTACACGAAGAGAGCATGACACATTGCCCAGGTTCAGGCAGCTAGTGTTCTTAGTCCGGGGGGAGAGAGAAAGAGAGCACTTAGGAATTGCTCAGAGGTGATCAGTGGAGTGGCTTAGGCATACTAATGTGCTGCAGGTAATCAGACAAAGAGAGAGTGGAGTAAAGTTTGAGCTGGATTTGTCCATTGTTATTTTAGCTGCATCCTCAGTGGATGGGAATGTGGTGTTATTTTGCGTTAACTTGTATCACTGTTACTTCTGAGGTTCCTGGCATAGCTGAAGAAGGGTTGTTGGTTATCTGTGGAATGGGTGGCAATTTTCAGTTTATATTTGCTTTTGAAGGATTTGATTTTATATGCAAGTTCTTTGTTGATCATGTGTTTCTTTCTCTTATTGTATAGTTTGTTAATAATGCGATTCCAGCAGATGGGTTTGTTCTACAGTTTGACACTGTATTTATGCCTTATGGGTACCGAGGCCTCAATGTAAGCCTGGGCATGAGCATAGGACTTATCCATGAATAAGGTCACATATGATGTGAGGTCATCAGGGTGTGGAGGGTGTTTGCAATTTTTCATGTCATCTGTTATATGGCATAGATTTGCCTTGGAGCTGTTTCTGAAGATGGAGGGGTTATGAAGTAACTTGGCTTTTGCACTTTAAGTAACCTTTGCTTTGCAGCAGTCAGAGTTGACCAGTCGGTAACTATAGGGGCTGAACAGAAGGGGCTTGGTTGGTGAGAACCAGGTTTAACATTCTTGTTTGGGTTTTGAACTAGTTTGTCTAAGGAGTTGGCATTAATGAAGTTTAGGAATCGTTTTGCATACCTATTTGTGGTAATATATATTCCCCAATTAATGGAAGGGTAGTTGAAGTCTCCCAAGAGGATAGTGTTGGGCTATATAGTGAGGAATGTAAATTTGTTTAGATGTGCATCGTGATTTGTTTCTTTGCATTAAAAAAAAATGTTCCTTCGTGTCATGGATATCGGGGCACTCCATGACCCTTTCACTTTTTGCTTTTTAGTCACCATGGTAGAGTCGAGGGATTGCAGTCCTTGATGCCTGCCTCACTGATAGAGGAGCAGTATCAAAAGTCAGTGGATAAATTCTTTATGGCCACCAGTAAAAGACCTTTTAGGAGTGAGTCAGTTTTTAGGGGTTAGGAACATGGGTGCCCTGGTTTGCCAAAGGACACAGTGCTGAGAGGGAAATGCGGATGGTCCCTTTGAAGTCTTTAGCTCTATCTGCAGTATTCTCAGAGGACTTATTCATTTCACTGTTGGAATGTTACACCTCACAAAAGTCATAATCAACCTAACAGAAAAGTTGACCAGACAACCAAGATTTTTGCCTTACTCAAAGAAGCCAAGGGTTAGTTAGATCTTTCATCAGGATGTGGCAGGGAGGTTATTTTCACTTTTAACAAGTTCTCAAAATTTTCTGACTACAAGGAAGCATCAAAGGCAGGAGAGGTGGTAAACCCTCCCTCAGGCAAGTCCTCTTTGTCCACAGAGGCCTTCTCAGGAAAAAGAATTCCTTCCTTACCTCAGGATCTGACCTCTTATTACCTGTTCAGAAAGGACGGGGGAACAGTTGGATCTTCAGGACTCTTTTACTTGTAAATGCTCATAGAAAGTGGCAAAAGGCTTTGACCTCCTAGAATCGTGTTGTAGTGATTCCTTCCCATGATTAAACCAGAGTTAGCCACCAGCCATGGTTCTTTGGTTAGAAAAGAAATCCCCAGCATTTGTTGGGTGTTCTTTTTTGAGACAGCAGCCATCAACATCCTGTATGGCTACTTTGGCTGCTATTCCCTTGCATCATCATCTTTACTTGTTGAACATTGCACCCCTAGGTAAATTATTTAAAAACTAGGCTTTGCTGTGAAAAAGGGAGTATGCTGCCTTATGCCTAGGTGTCCACATTGCAGATCAGATTGCACACTTTACCAGGCACTATAGCTGTATCTTGAAGAATCAAAAAAACTTTGTTAGCCTTTTGATATGGATACAGAAAAAAAGTTGCATCTGAATCTGAATGACTGCATGAAGGCTTTCTTATAGTTAAGGTTGATATTAAATATTGCATATCATCAGTTCATATCAGCACCTTCAAGTTTTTCATGGTTGTAAGTCTCTAGGCTGTTTAAAGAAACCTGATAAGAGATGCAAAATGTCTCATTCTCTTGAAATAAGTTTTAGTACACAAGTGCAGGAAACCCTAAAGTGCCTCAAGGGAAAGAAGTCAGGAGGTCTTCTTGGTCCATCAACTTTACAGCTTAATAATCACTGCATCCATAACAACCCTGGAAGGCTAATAGAAGCAATTTCTCAACTTCTGTGGTCAGTCCTAAGCAGCTAGCTTGGCAGCACCAAAGTCTGGGAAGGAAGGCCCAGCAGAATTCATGGCAAGTGCCCAACTACAATATTGGATCATCCATCATATTTGATGCTTTTCTCTAGCCTTCTTTCCAGCAGAGAGGTAATAGTAAGGAAAGTTTTATATTCATGTTTAGGCATTTGTCAGTCATTACAGTTAAATGAGTTTTACATCTCATAGAGCTAATACAATGTAGAATTTGTTATAAACTCCTTATCCCAGACAACATTTAGTGCGTTTTCAGTAGTATATGGACCAGTTGTGGGAAGAGTTAGCAGAATTACTGCATAATGCATTAGATCCAATTCTTCCAACTTAGAGGTGGAACATTATTCAAGGTTCTTCCTGTTGCCAAGACCCATCTTAGACTTGAAAGGAGTCCCGCTCATTAGGTCTTATATCAGAAGTTCAGAATGATGCCATTTCAGGTGTTCTTCCATATCTGAATCACAGGGACTGGTTCTGCGTATTATTTATTTTTTAATTATTTGTAACTGGGTCAACCCATGGGATACAATAAGAGCTTTTACAATGAATTAGCCTGATGATCATCACTTTTGAGGATGAGATTTTATAGTTGAGTGTTATCTAAAATTGTTTCATTTTGGACCTTCCCCGTCTCCCCTTTGCACTTGGTGATGGATCACTATTCCTCTTGGTACTGCTTCTAACTCTCTCAAATTAAATTCTTCAAGATCAAGAACACGCTTTGTTTGCATGGAGACATTACCATTAGTTTTACTGCCTTTGTGCCCCTTCTGCATAGACTGCTTGCACTTTCTTTTACCTTAAAAAACAGAGGCAAGTACCACTTTAGTAGGTTTACCTTCTGAAGACCACCCTTTTTTGTGATGTTGCTTCCCCTTTAAGGCTACTTGTTTGAATTTCTTTGTTTGATGATAAATGTGTGGACGTTTTTTTTTTCTTTCACATCCAGACATTTGTTTTCATCTTCTACTGGCTTCTGAATTTTATTTACTTTGTTTTGGCTTCTTATCTAAAGTATTTTACTGTGTTCTTCTGTCATCTTTGTGCCTGTTTCTTTGCTGTTATCAGTGCATTACCCCATACTACTACTTAATCCAGTTGGGTCTTTAGAGTGTTTGTTTTCCTTTGCCATCCTTAATTCCCTGGATTAAAACAATGGCCATCTCTGTTTGCCAATGTGAGAGAGTAAACTGAAAATAAATGGTCAGTTTAGCACTACTATATATTCATTTATATTTCGATGCATTTCATATACATGCAGTGAAAATTGGGCTGTGCAAATACCACAGACAAACATTGTTATTTATGAATATTATATTATTATTATTATTATTATTAAAGTAAACAAAACGTTTTTGCTTACATAGTAATCATTCACAGACTACATCTGCTTGGTTACACATATATAAGCATGTATATGCAGTTTTGGAAAAGTCTAGTAGTGTTTCTTCATGGTCTAGATGATGTGGATATATAGATGTGAATATGTACTTATACTACTTAAGAGTTTTATTGCATTTGTTTTTATTACTCACTTGGTCATAACCCAACAATGGCATTCATTATATTGTTATGTAGATTTAGCACTGCTTCCTTTTTTGTTGACTAAATAACTATCCCATATCCTTAATTCTCTTATTAAGGCCCTGTTATCTATGCTGTACCTTATCTCTGTGAAGGCCACCGTATGCTATATTATATCTCTGCTGCAGTACTTTGTCATTCCTTTTGTCTGGCTATTAATGAATAAATGCAAATAAAGCTAGCTCAGCATTTTTTATTTGCATGTTACTGATCTCTTCCAGCTTACCTTCCTGTTTTGTCCCTGTTGCTGTAGAAAGTTCCAGATTAGATATAGTACTTTGATCTTGTCTAAGCTAGTCCCTTGCGCTGCTTCAGTCTCTGTACTTTATTTAATTAGTACAGATGACTGATGCCGTGGTGGTGCAGTGGTAGCGTTGTCTCCTCACAGCAAGAGGTTCTCCCATTCAATTCTCGGCTGGAGCATCTTCTGTGTGGAGTATGCATGTCCTCCCCATGGTCGAGTGGCGCTCGAAAGACATGCGTGAATGGGAGTGCCTTCATTGAAGGTCGGGCTCGACTGCCATTCATTAGCAGACCAGAGTTCTGCTGTGGCGACCCCTAACCGGGAAAAGCCGAAAGAAAAAGAACTGCTGCTGATATTTGACAGCATTGTGCTGTTTCCCATGTAGCTTTCAGCATAGGGAACTTGTATATTGTAACCAAGCATTAAGCTGAGTATGTTTTTATTAGTTTGTTATTCATCTTCTTTTCTGGAATTACTTCTTTAGGAGAGACTCCTTTTAGAGGACGCAGTGAACTTAAAAAGGTCTTAAACCAAACAGTATTTCTAATATCAGAATGCCTGGAAATGACACTTCATCCATATGAGCATTTCTTGTTTCAGTAGTGGGTATAAACTTTTATGATCTTTACCTCTTTCGTAAGGAATTATATTCTTTTGAACTGATATTCTATCTGCAGATTTTGTTTAACCTTTGCTTCATCAGAGAGCCTGCTTGTCCTTTTTTTGGCCTGGGTTATCTTTATTTTCTGTCATCTAACCACATTCTTTGTTGTTAACAAAACAGCTTACTTTTCTGTATAATTCTGTATCAGAATAACAGTGGTGTATGGTTGGCTTCAGTGACGTCCATAGGCACTTTTCTGTCAGTTTATATCAAAATGCTTTACTGGGAAATGTTTTTGTATCGTAATATAACAACAAATCTCTTATAACTACATTCTCTTGTTTAAAATCATATATTTTTTCTAGATTTACAGGGGACAGTTGTCATTTGCAAATAACAGGCTTTACTATGTATGCCATTTGTGCATTTAGAAAGTTGTAAGGAATTGAGAGACTGAGTTTGCAGTCCTAATGATTGTCAATATTCACATCAGACAAGGAGGTGGCACATAATGAGAGGGAAATTTGTTATACTTACATGATTTTAAATGTACATGTAAAACTAACCAAATATAGTTAATTTTGTTATAATTAAATAATTATCTTTGGTGTAGACCATGATTTTCCAAATGTCAATTCTCAATAAACACATTCTGTTCACAATTTAACATCCCATGAGATATTTGCTGGAGAAATCTTTAAGAAGCACACTGAATTTCCGTTAGGTTTTCTATTATTAATTCTTATGTAAAGGTTTTATTTCCTGTGTACAGTATATTATACCCAATGCATGTTTTGTTCACTTTACAGATATATTTACTGATGCAGTTGTGATATTTCACACTGGAGAGCTGGTCACCAGGGTGAAGCATCTCCCTGACCATCTATTTTTTTTCTTCTTTTTTTAATTTTGTGTGTATATTGAAAGGAGACATTGGAGATATATAAATATATATAAATATATACATATATATATTTATTTTTCATTTGCTGTATTCGCTTGCTTGAGAAGCGTTTTACTGTCTGTACATGTGAGCTGTGAGATAGATGTGAAAAAGTTCAAAAGAATGCATTTTTTTTCTCCCTTCTGTATACAGGTTGTAATCTGTACAATGGACTGTATGTATGAAAAGAGAATTATTTATAAATGGTTATCACTGAAAAGAAACAAAGGTCTGGTATTTTATGATTGCTTTTGAAGTGTTTCACAGGATATGGTGATACTCTTACCAGAGAACTCTTGGCAGGAAAACAAACGGGAACATGCATTTTTTAATGCCAAATTCTGACTTGCATTCAAGGTGGACTGAAGCAGTAATGGTTAAAGAAATGAGGTCAACACAAGGAGGACATACAAAGCACTGATGAAGTGGAAATTAAAACAGTAATTCCCCAATCAATTCCAAATGACTTGCAAGTCTTGCGTCTGTCGGTCTCTCTCTCTTTGTTGGGGGAAACCATGTAGTTCTCACTTTTCAGGATCGAAAACAGGATGCTTCACAGCATTTCCAGCTGAAAGTGATGCATGTTTGGGGTGTCAGGAAGTAACAGCTAAAGTGGTGAGTTTTCTGTGTGTGCGTGTGCACACGCACATTCCCGTATGTGTGATGATATATAGTTATTGTTATATTCAACAGTTAAAAGGTTGATACCATTGTTTTATGATGATTTTATATAAAGCAAAGCATAAGAAGTGTTTTTGTGTTGGTTAGAATGTGACTTTCTTTAGGAAATGCAAAACCTACTTTTGTTGCGTAAAGGCAGTTTGATATCTGAAATGAGGCAGCTGCAGTAGTCTTCTTACACTGTTAAGAAGGGTGTATTGGTAGTTTTGTAGTAAGAAAGTTGCTGTGGTACAGTTTCAACCTGTTTAAATGCCTAATAGTTTAAAGCGGTCATTCTGATGTGTGGCAGTTTCTGGGATGACAAGCAGGCAACTTTGCTGTCTGTGATGCGGCACTTTTCTGACCTGTGGCAAAGCAACTGTTTGTGCTGGGAGGGGAAAGGGCTAAGCATTTATTTTTAAGCTTTGTGAAGCTAATATGTGCTGCTGTGGTACAGGTGTGATCTACAATTGGAAGAACATCTGACAACAGTCCTACTGTATTATAGTAGTGAGTTGTCCTGGTCTAACCAGTGGAAAAAGTGTTGATGAAGAAGCAGGTTATCCATTTATCAGCTGTGTACTCAGTGATGGCGGTGTGTAGTCACCGAGTGACATTTTGATTGCTGTAAAACCACAGATGAGAGGAAGAGGAGTCATCTGCTATATGGCTTTTGCTGATGCCAGAGGATGGAGACGTACTTTGGTAGTATGGCATTGACACTGATGTGAATGTAAAGCAGTTTTCTTTGAATTTTTTTAGCTGTTGATGGTAGTATGTAGTGTGCTGTCATCAATTTGTGCTTTAGCAGTGCCAATGATTTAGGGCAGAACATCTAAAAGATTTTTTTTTATTTTAGCATTTCATGTTTGGTACCATTTGACCATATAGTAGTGTTGATTGGACATTGCTTCACCATTGCTATTACTCCCTGTTGGTAGACTGTAGTTGTCTGAAATATTTTGACTTTTTCCTAATATCATTTTTGTCTTCCTGCTGACTTCCAGCTATCAGCCCTCTTATGAGCTTATCAGAGGAGGCCATCTTCTAAGCAGCTGTGAAAGTATTGTGCGTAAGCCCTTGCACTTAACCCCTAGATGTTTCCAGCCCCATTTTCCCTGTGTACTCCATTCTGTACATGCCTGGTTCCATCCACAATGCACGCTACTTCACACACATGCCACCTTTGTAACCTAGTTGCTGCCAGAATGCTTCTTATACTTGTAGTATACCTAGCTCCCAGTAGGAGTCAAACAGGAGTGAACCTAGCCACCTCCCTCCCACCAGGATGAGCAAGACAGCAATAGCTGTTCAGTTCTAGTCTCTCCTGCCCTGCCCTGCTCTTCCTGCACCCGAGTGGCTAGTTAAACTCAGGTTGACTGGGTCATAGTGAGGATTTTATTTCTCTATGCCATAGAGCCAACTTACCATTATGATCACCAGCAATGTCCCTTATGCAGGGCAGAACATCAGTATGACAGCTGCATACTGTTTAATGGCTGAATGTAGTATTTTGTAAGACCTATTTCAATAATAATGATGAGAGGCAAAATATGTGTAAGGCAGCCATGCTACTTCTTGCTGGTGGCAAATAGTGCTGTGTCACTATTTTAATATATGGCTATGCTATTGATGAAAGCTGCTGTGTCATTCTGTGGTGGTAATACTTCCTAGTGGTAGCAGGTAATTCTCTGACACCAATCTGACTATATACTATTGTTAATTATTAAGGGACTGTGCCTGTCTCCCAACAGCTTTGCCACTTTTAGATGGCAGTGTATAGTGACATACCACTCCTGTAAACTACAGCAGTATTATTCTGAGGCAGAGCATGTATTTTAATAACTGTGTTACTTTTTGATGGCTTTAGGAGTCTTACAATATTCATAGGTACAGTAGTGCTATTTGAGACCCAGACTATCTGGTAGATTTTTTCTTATCTGATGGTAACATACAGATGTTCTTCTTTGGGTCGATATTGCTGTAGCCATAACTGTATGGGATGTATCTTGCCAAGAATATTAGACATCCGGCCAGTCTACAAACTGTGCTCAATCTCATACATGGTACATTTGTTCTTAATATGAGAATATGTGGTAATATAAGAGGGATGTTTGGGTCTTTCAAAAATCAGAACTTTCTTGCCATATGTACACTTACACAGACTTCTCATCAGCTTAGCAACTTAAGTATTGGTGGCTGGCTTCAACTACAGTTTTGCACAGATAAGTATTCACACTGGGGAACCTTCCGTTTTCTGTGAAAAACATATATAAAATGTTCTCATGCAAGTCAGGAGGGGTAAATATTCTTGTGTAGATAGATTCTTTGCAAGGATGCCTATTCTTTTTTCATTTATGTATGTATTTATTTGGTAAATGGCAATAAGTAAGGTTCTATCAGATTTCCCTTCTCTACTCCAAAAAACTGTATGGAATAGGTTGAATTGTCTATAGTTATTTCTAGAAAATAATCACCTCAGGTATTTGGCATGAACAATCGTAGTGATGGCCTCCCCCTCAGCAGACCCCCCTTTCAAAAAAAAAGAAGAAACTTGTGAAAGAGATTTCTGAAGAATCCTGGATGTCACCCAGTTTTCTGCAGTGTGGGTCTGATGTCTCTGCTGAGGCACCATCATAACCTTTGGATCATCAGTCTGGTTCTCCTGGTCCTTTTGACATGTTCCTCAGAAGGTTGCTGAGGCCCAGGAATTAAGCACATCCTTCCAAACTGTACATCAGGCTGAACTTGCTGTGAAGGGAGGACTGGAATTTATGCATGGGAGGCATTCACAAATACTGGGGAGGGAAGATGTCATCAGGTCACTTATGGAGGTCTGGCCTATGGATTCTACTTCGATAAGTTTCAAGACTCCGTAAATGAGAACACACAAAAATTTCCCACTACCTGCCAGTCCTACTTTGAAGAAGGCTACCCTAGAAGATTGATATAATGTTGCACAGGACTTGCTTAAAGCTGTCCAGTCTTTCCAGCCTTTTCTTCTAGCTTCAGTTTGTGTTAAGAGAAAGAGATCCTCCCTTTCATCCAGAAGAGGGGGATCATTCTGAATATTATGTTGAGGGTCGGGACTATGCCTCCCAGTAATGCTCTCCATCTCCTTGTGAATCAGAAGTTTTAGATGATCTTTCTTCCGACTCTCCCAAGGAATAACAGAATGTAAACACACCCTCTCTTCAGACTTTCCCCAAGGAATATGTTAAATGGCAATTATATCAGAAAATGTATTTACTAAACATGCATTCCCCCGAACCAGTGGCCATACCTCCTCTGTTAAGCACTTTAGAGGATGCCTTTGCTTCATCTTCTGTTATTACCATATTCCCACCCCCCTACCTTAACAAACCTGACAGAATCTACAGTGGACATGACACACAAATTCCTCTATAAAAATCATAGGAGGTTACTAGGCTAATGGCCCTGGGGCTGTTACAAGCCTAGCCAAGAGTTTATCCCCAAAAAGAAACATCAGTCAGCACCTGTTGCCCCTGTCAGTGAGGGACACAAGTGGAACTCCTGGGACAAAGTTGTGGTTTCCCATCCACTCATCAAGGTTGCACTTGAAAAGGGTCAGTGAGGTGCTCTGTTTGATGTGTCAGCCTCTGGGAGACAAACCTGTCTCTCCAGCAGGTTTTGTTAATATTACATATTAGGTTCTGGCCATCTGAGTGGGTAGTGCATGAATAGTTAGACTTATAGATATGGAGCATCTCTAGTAGGGCAGGGTCTGTGGTGAGACACATATTACCCCTGAACAAATCTATATAATACCGAGTAGAGTGATAGCGATTTGAGCCTGTATGCATAGGACAGGTGTTGGAGGCCATGGATTCTCTTTGTGAGGTATTTCAGTGGCCTTTCCAGTTGGCACAGATGTTTGGAGAGGTACATCCTAAATGGGGCATTATACTCAATGGTGTAATGAGAGAGGAGTATAGAGAGGTAATAATCTTATTTTTTTCCATATGCAATCCCTTTACTTATGAGATGAACCAAGTAAAAGGCTTTTCTGACCACTGCCGCTACATGATGGTCAAATGTGAGGTTATCAATCTGAGTGCCCAGGTCTCTTACCATAGGTTGTGTGCTTAGGGGGTTGCCGTTGATGTGGTAATCAGTAGGGGTCTTGTTTTTGCCAAATAGTATGATGATGCATTTTTTTGCATTTAGCTTGAGACCATGACTTTGGCACCAGTCATTAGTTGCTTGTAAGACCCTCTTGCAGTATGTCAGAATTGTCTGGGGAGTCAATGACAATACCCAGCTTACAGTCATCAGCAAACTTAGTCAGTCACAGGCCTTTTGTCTTTGCCTGTAGCTGCAAGAAACAGATGCCAAACAGTAGGTGTCCCAGGACAGATCCCTGGGGAACTCCATTAGTGACAGGTCTGCCGTTGGAGGTGTAGGTGCTTATTTTGACTAGGGTCTTGTCAGTGAGCCAGTTGGCCACCCACCCGATGAGATAGGGATTTACGCTAAGTTGTGTTAGCTTTTCAATGATGCCCAACTGTGGGATTGTGTCAAAGGCCTTGGCCAAGTCAAGGTAGGCTGTATGTACTGACTTTCCCTCATCCAGGGCCAATCCTGTGGTAGACTCTGCTGTTATTTCTTTGGATGGGGATAAAATTTCCAAGGCCGTTTCTGCTACTAACCTGTTTCCAGATGGCAAAGATAGCAGTACATTTGACAAATTTGGGGGTAAAAATGATCTACACATCTTGCATTTTGTCATTTTAGGGCAGTCAGCTGACAAATTCACATGTGTATGTACCTGTTATCTGTTTTTACTAATATGCAACAAACCCTTGCTAGCTTAACTAAGTCAGGCACTCAGTCTAACTTACTGGACCTGTTAAAACCTTGCTTCCCAGGTCAATAAGAATTTTAAGTGTGCTTATGATGCAATGAAAGCCAAATCTAGGGCTGCTGCCACAGGTACTATAATCTACAGGAATGTCTGGGTAAGATTACAAAATTTCCCTGATGATGATAAGGCTCTGTTATTAAATGCACCACTTCATAGAGACCTCCTGTTTATAAACTTCAGTTGAAGAAGCTGGACGAAAGGGCAAAATTGATACAAGGAGCCAGACATCTATTTGTCTCCTGTTCCTAAATGCTAAAGAAATTACCATTCTTCATTCTGTTTCCTTTTTTTGAAAACCATTTAAACCCACCCAATAAAAACAGCTAAACAACAATACAAGAAAAATGACAGGGTGAATCAAAAAGGAAATGAGAGGAATCTTAAGAATCTTTCTTTCAAAAGAAAAGTCACTGATTACCTAGACCTCTTTACCACATCCCCTCCCCATCTTGACCTTCCTTCCCAGATTGCAGTCTCTCCTGCTGCCTTCATTTATGGAAGTAAATAAATGCATATGCCTAGGTTCTAAAAATAATTCAGAATAAGTACAGACTATAGTGGACATTCCTTTTACCTCAGGCTGGAAATAGGGTTACCACCTGTCCCACTTTACGAGGGACAGTCCCTCTTTAGGCAGTTGTGTCCTGTGAAAAAAAATCAAAAAATAGCAAATGTCCTGAGATTTCAGGACAAAAATATTTCCTAAGTTTTCTTTAATAGTTGCATAAAACAGTTATTTTATATATGAACCTTCTATATGTTATGTGAAGTAGCATAAGCAATTCAAATGTTACTAGAATAAGCTTTTATTTGTGCAGAAAAGTAAAGTTCTGTA
The DNA here is from genome assembly GCF_019279795.1 of Protopterus annectens. Lineage (NCBI taxonomy): Eukaryota > Metazoa > Chordata > Ceratodontiformes > Protopteridae > Protopterus > Protopterus annectens. The sequence continues at coordinate 1,203,205,040 of NC_056747.1, read as the reverse complement.
GTATGCACAGCTGTAGGTATGTTTTTTCCTGGAAAATCTGACATTTCTACAGAACATGTCCCACTTTAGGCATTTGAAAAGGTGGTAACCCTAGCACAGCTCAAAAAAAAAAAAAAATCATTTTCTTGGTTACACCAATTTGCTCACCCAGTATTTCTGATAGAGGAGTCTGCAGGGAATTTGTAAAGTCTGCCAAACTCATTACATTCGCAAAAATATTTTCCCAATTACCTCTTTCTTCCCTGCCACACCTCCAACATTAGCAATCTACCCAAGGAAAAATTCTTTGGAGTCTGCTTGAGGTATAGAAATACTTATGCAAACAGTTCCAAGCAAAGATCCTAAATCTTCAAGAATTTATTGCATATTTCGGAGTCATACAATATATTCTCCCATTGTTTCTGTATGAATTGTTTATCCATTGTCACTTCCCAATCCTTTAAAACCACTTCTGATTGATTCCTGTATTTTATTATACAATATTTTATATGCTGGTAAGGCCGGTAAGGCATTACCAGCCCACAGGACATCAAAGGCAGATGGAAGGAGTATTTCCAGCAGCTTCTGAATGAAGAAACCCCCACAGAAGCGGTACTGCCCCAGAAACAGCCTACAATGAGAGTAGAAGAGGAGCCCAACTTAGAAGAAGTAAGAGCAGCACTAAGGAAAATTAAGTCAGGGAAAGCAGCAGGCTCAGATGAGATCACAGCAGATATGATAAAGATGCTGAGTGAGCTAGGGGAGAAATGGCTCCTGAGGGTACTAATTGCAGTGTGGAGAGAAAGGCATATTCCAGATGACTGGAGAATAAGCATACTCGTGCCAGTGTACAAGAACAAAGGGGACATCCACAACTGTGGACAGTACAGAGGCATCAAACTCCTACCACATTGCATGAAAGTTCTGGAGAGGGTGATTGATAAACGGATACGCAGAATAGTAGAATGTAAGATGGGAGATGAACAGTTCGGATTCAGATCAGGATGCAGCACAATTGACCCGATGTTTGCATTGAGACAGATACTTGAGAAGAAACTAGAGAAGTGGAGAGAGTCAAACTGGGCTTTCCTAGACTTGGAGAAAGCATATGACAAGGTCCCAAGAAAGCTGATCTGGGCAGTACTGCGGTGGTTTGAAGTCCCAGAAACATTGGTAGAATTAGTACAGGCTATGTACAAGGACCCAGTGACTCAAGTATGAACAGTGTTTGGCCTCACTGAGGGGTTCCCAGTGGGAGTGGGTGCACACCAGGGTTCAGCTCTGAGCCCACTGCTGTTCATACTGGTAATGGACTACATCAGCAAACAGGTTGGAGGGGTCAGAGCAACAAAGCTGCTGTATGCAGATGATGTGGTGTTACAGGCAGACTCTGATCTAGAACTTCAGCAAAGGATAGGAGAATGGAATGCAAATCTGAAGGCACATGGGATGAAACTAAGCACAGATAAGACAGTGGTAATGGCAGCAGATTGGGGAAATCAGAAAAAGCTGAGAATAGAGATAGATGGGAAGATAGTGGAACAGGTAAATAGCTTCAAGTATCTGGGAAGGGTGGTTGAGGAGAAGGGTAGTCTGAATGAAGAGGTCAAAGCTAGAATCAGAGGGGCTGCAGCCAACTGGCATAGAGTATCAGGTGTAGTATATGACAGAAGAATGCCAAAGAAGCTGAAAAGTAAGGTGTACAAGACAGTGGTGCGACCAGTACTACTGTATGGTACAGAAACCTGGGCAGTAAAGGCAGAACAGTTGAAGAAGCTAGAGGTGATGGAAATGAAGTGCCTGAGAAAGGTGGTAGGATGCACACTGCTGGACAGGCGAAGAAATGAGGACATAAGAGCAGAAGCCAAAGTAGCTCCAATAGCAGAAAAGATCAAAGAAAACAGATTATGATGGTATGGGCACATGTGTAGAAAAGCAGAAGGCAATCTGGTGAGGGAGATTTGGGACAGACAGAAAGAAGGTAAGAAGAAGCTAGGGCATCCAGCAAAGAGGTGGATGGATTGTGCGAAAGAAGATCTGCGACAGTCAGGCATGGGTGTTGAAGAAGGCAGGAGAGTGGTACTGAATCGAGAGAGTTGGCGACAGTTAATACGATACCCCGACCCCATGTAAATGGGAAAAAGGGGATGATGATGAATGAATGAATGATTTTATATGCCCTACTAATTATTCATTTTAACAGCATCTTCTGATCTAGATTCCACTAAAAACTCTACCAGTGCTGGTCTTTCACTTACAATCTCCTTATTTCTTTCTATTTGCCTGTACTCTGATATCAATTCTTGATAAACAAGGCAATCTCTAGCCTGCAATCCAAATAATTTTTGGCCTCTTCCAATTCTGTTACTTTTCCCTCTCTAATTATTTGCTCCCAGTACCTTGGTTTCTTTGCCAGTTTTCTCCTGTAAATTCCAGCCCCTTACTGTCTATTCGCTGTACCCCTAATTGCAGTCATCCCTAATGGCAGAATATCCTTTCTCCATTCCCATGTTGGTTTAGTTCTTAGAACACTTTCTACTACTTTATGAATATAATATTCTGCATGGTTATTGTCATACTCGTTAAGAATCTGTGTTTGAAATCCCAGTCTCTTGAGATTCTCCCCATTTGTCAATCATCCCTTTCCACTTTGAATTAGAGATCTGATGTTGTTAATCTTCATTCCTTACGGACGGGTGCCGGTTCCATCCTCAGAACCGAGCTGGCCATTATAACAAGCTCGGGCCAGCCAAAAAAACCTCTCGAGATAAGCTTACCCATGGTGCCCCTCTCTCAATCATCAAGACATGTCAAACCAGCTCTTCAGCTAAGTCATTAGAAATTTTATACTTTCTTAAATTTTTTTTCCCCCTAGCTGTGGTTGTTCCAAGTCGTTAGTTGTTGTTTAGAGTTTGCTACCCTTGCTTACCTGTTTGAGTGCCATTTTTTCCTTTACCAAGATTTTTTCTTATTCTGTGTACCATTGCTGGTACTGGCCTTTCCTTACCTCTGAGGTAACAGTCATTACCATTGTTGGTATCCCCCCTTTCTCTTTCCTTCCTTTTTATTATTTTTAGTAATACAAAAAAGAAAGTCCTCCTTGAATTTCTTGACGGTGTGAGTGTGTATTTTGTATTTGCTCAGACATTTAGTGTAGGGCAAGTTCCACTTTTTTTGTGTGTGACTATGGCTGAAAAGAAAGGAACTTCTGGTTTTAAGCAGTGTGATCAGTGCAAGAGGAAAATGCCTAACTCGGATCCTCATTTGCCTTGTGTCTAGTGTCAAGGGGTGCCACATCTAAAGGTTCAGCCCCCATGCGATGTATGTAAGGGCTTTAGTGCCCGTACCTTGATGGAAAGGCAAAACAAATTGATTCTTAAAGGTCTCATAAAGACACCCTTTTCAGAGGCTATTTCTGAGATGGAGGGCTCAACCCCTCTAAAAAAAGAAACACAAAAAGAGAAGCCATTCTGTCTCTGCTTCTCTTCATGCCTAGTGACTCAAAGTCGACAATGGAACCGAAGCCGAAACTTCCAAAATTGGCACCAGCAACGTCGGCACCAGGGCCTCAAACCCCCTCTGCAGTACCGTCCTCTGTTCCAGCACCTCAACCATCAATGACGGTGCCAGCTTCGGCACCAAAAAATATTTTTTCCAACTCCAGTTACTGTCCCCTCCCCCCCAATACAGCTTGCTGGTCCTCTGACCATGGTGCCAAAAGGTGAGATATTGCCTCGGACCCAATATTCCCAATCAACAAATCCTTTTTTTGAACAGCAGTATAGCTCCTTTTTAGATCGCCCTGATTCTCCATTGGGGATGTCACCCGCTCATCCACGAGCCTTTTGGAATTCGACATAGTGAGACTCATGGATCAGCTATTGGCGGCCAGAGGATCCATCTCCTTCCAAATCCTCCCTCCCACCCGGGGCTGGGGATTTTTCTCCACAGACTCCACCGTATATATTCCTCCTTTAACCTCCTTGGAGGTATCAGAGCCCTCAACACCGACACCAATCTTGGTACCATCTACTTCGGTTCCATTGGTAGACCCTACCATGGCTCCAGAACCTACCCTATAGACATCGACTCACTCGGAGCTGAGCTGTCCTTGGGATTGAGACTGGTCTTCCGGCACCCTGATCCCAAGTACAGTGCCATCTACTATGGTTCCGGTTGCCTTGGCAGAACAGAGTCCTCTCATGTCTCCTTCCCCTGGGAGTGGGCTCATCGGAGCGGGGTGTGACCCCAGTCCAGAGGCTGTCTTTCTCGGTTCTGGGCTCCCATCCCTCTTCAGGCGGGCCTTCTTTCCAGGTGATGGAGAGGGCACTTGCCTCTGCAGGCTCTCAGCTGGTTCCTTTGGCACTGGAGACCCATATATAACGTTCCTCTGAACTGCAGCTGACACAGTACACTACTCTGGGACACCAGGCACTGGAACCTTAAAGACTCCCTTCCACAAGGTACCCACTCTTCAGAGTCCTCTTCAGACATTCCTGCTGAGGAGGTGCCTCACAAGAGATCATGCAAGAAGCAGCACGTGGATTCCCACGAAGAGTCCCTTACCAAAGATACAGACTACGATGAAGAGGAAGGGTCCCCATGGTCTCCCCTGAGGATGTCTCCTTTGGAGACGTACTAAAAATTTTAAAGCAGCGGGGAGACTGGAAGCCCACCAACCCTTCCTCTGAGGAGTCTGCATTCTTGCAGTCTTTCCATGCTAGACCCTCTGCTTCTTGGGTGATCCCGCCTGCAGATGACCTGGTTCAGTTCATCGTGCAGCACACTTGGAGGAATCCTGACATCATTGAACTGATCCCCTGGAGACCAGACAAAATTATTTCTCCACCAGAGAACAACTCACACTGGTCCAAAGGCCTACCAGTAGACACTATGGTGGTGGCAGTGGCCACTAAGAAAAAGCTCACTGAGGAGAGCTCTACTGTTCATCCCCCCCCCCAATAGGGAGTCTCGGGTGATACATTAGGGAAGCGGGTATATTCTTTATTGACCTTTGCCATTCGGTCCTTGAACTTTTTGGCACATTTTACCCGGCTTCAGAGAGACCTAATATCGGAACTCTCAGAAACCTTGGCAGGAGCAGTGTCTGATGAGGTATATGACAAAGTTGCCTCACAGCTTGCCATCCCGGTATCTATTTCTAACTCATCCATGCTATTGATTTTGCATACTACCGAAGGGGTGGCTAGAGCAGTGGGTGCAGGCGTTGTCATGATACTTCACACCTGGATGCGCCTATGTGATTTCACGGATCCCTTTAAGTCTTCCTTTCTCAGTGCTCCCATGGAGGCTTCTTCTCTTTTTGGCCTAAAAGTAAAGGACACTTTAGATAGGTGTGAAAAGGGTGGTAAGACCCTGTCTGCCATGGGCATACATTTTTCCACCCCCAATGGTCCTACTGTAGGAGTCAGAGGAGTGGAAAGATGTGGTAGAAGAAAGCCCAAGGTCCTTTCCATGACACACATGGCTTGTTTGCTCCCCAGGGCAGAGGGGGAACTCATCTGAAAGACACCCCTTCAGAGGGAGAGGAGGTCCACGTAACCAGGGATCCAGAGATTCATTCTCTGGACAACCCTATCAGCGCTGCTGAAGAGCAGCCTGATTGCTTACCTCTGGAAGCAGTTGTGGGACTATTTTGTCTGCACCATCTTGCCTGGCAATCCATAACCACAAATTATTGGGTATAGACAATAATTACCAGAGGTTATCATATCCCTTTTAATCTTTACCCAAGGCCACTAAGGCATATTCCCAACATTCCACCCAAAGGGAAGTAGCAGCTCAAGAAATACCAAAGCTGCTTCTAAAAACAGTCATCCGAACAGTCCCACCAGAGCATACAGGATCCAGATTTTACTCAAGATTCTTTTTAGTGCCAAAAAAGACAGGAGACTGGAGGCCAATTTTAGATCTCAGCATCCTAAACAAATTTGTCAAAATGCCAGGTGGTCATGGTTCAGTCTATCCTACCTTTTGTAGAGAAAGATGATTGAATGTACTTGATAGATCTTCAGAATGCATATTACCACATAAAAATGGACAAATGCTCCAGAAAATTTCTCCGCTTCTGGCTGGGAGCTGATCATTACTAATTCTGGATGCTGCCATTTGGTCTCTCTATGGCCCCCAGAGTTTTCACAAAATGCATGGCAGTTGTAACAGCTCACTTGAGATTGCAAGGATCCTGGGTGTTTCCATGTTTAGACGATTGGCTCCTTACCACCTCTACCAAGCGTCTATTGGTTTTAGCCTTAAATTACACCTTAAAGCTAGCAAAATCCTTAGAGATCTCAGTAAGCAAAGAGAAATGAAACAAGACCTCTTCTCAAAATCTGGACTAAACAGGGGCAACTTTCAATACTCAGTCTTGCCTAGTCTCCCTTCCACTTCATAGGCTAGAAAGACTGAGGTCTCAACTCCGGGTGATACTCTGTCAGGACAAGGTTTCAGCTCGAGCAGTCCTTCAACTCCTAGAGTGAATGGCAGCATCAATTACGATAGTTCCCCTGGCAAGACTACACATGAGGCTTCTTTAGTGTCTTTTACTGACACAGGTGTCCACTTTGACTCATCCGATGTCCTTTAAGATCCGGATAACAAATCGGTGCAAACAGGATTTATTTTGGTGGCTGAAGCCAGAAGAACACTTATGGTGTCGTCCTTTCTCCCCCTCTCAGTCCAAGTCCATAGTGACCATGGACTCCTCCCTGATGGGATGGGGGGGCATTTCCAGGGAAAGAACGTACAAAGCACTTGGTCACCCATTGAGGCCAACCTGCATATCAGTGTTCTAATGTTGCAAGCATTACAATCTGCCCTCCTGTCAGGGCCAATTGCTATCCAGTCCGACAACATGTCGGTAGTCTGGTACATCAACAAAGAAGGGGGAACCATGTCCTACCCATTGTGTCGAGAGGCCATGGGAATTTGGCAATGGGTGATGGCTTCCAATCGCTTTCTGATAACTATGCACATTCCTGGTGATTCCAATGTGATTACAAACAAACTGAGCAGATGCATCCTCCTGCCTCATGAGTCATCCCTCAATCCTACTATAGCGGCAAAGATTTTCAGTTGCGGGGTCAGCCTTGCTGAGACCTATTCTCATCTCCTCCAAACCATAAATGTAGCAGTTAATTTGCCCTAATTCCCCCACAGGGTAGTCACTGAGGGATGCTCTAGTACAAGATTGGCCCACGGGACTACTATATGCTTTCCTGCCCCTGCCTCTGATCCCACAGTTTCTAAAGAAGGCACTCTGGTTGAGAAGCAGAGTAATCCTCATTGCACCCTATTGGCCTCGACAAGTCTGGTTTCCCTTTCTTTGGCCTCACCTAGTACATCAGCCATGGATTCTGGATCCAACTCCGGAATTGCTATCTCATCCACAAGGACTGATGCAGCTGAACTTATCAAGCCTCAAGCTGACAGCTTGGCTCCTCCACTTCCAGTAATTGCCAGGCAAAATAATTTATCCTCCTCTGTACCTGTACATCACATTCTTTTGGCTTCCCACAAACCATCCACCAGGAAACTTTACCTCAGTAAGTGGAATAGATTTATAATTTGGTCTAGAGAGAAGGGAACAGACCCATTTTCATCTCCGCTCGATTTGGTACTGGACTACTTATCAAATTTCCTCCACTCAAGAGCAGCAGCTTCAACTATTTGAGTGCACCTGGTGGCTATCTCTAATTTACACAATGGTTTTTAGGACTTATCACTGATGTCTCACCATCTTTGTAAGACTTTTTTGAAAGATGTTATGCACATCAGGCCCCCCTTTAAAGAGCCAGTCGAGCCCTGGAATTTGATGCTAGTTCTAGAATCCTTGACTAGTCCTCCCTTTGAACCTGCTGCCACTTGCGAAATGAAACTTTTATCCCAGAAAATGTTATTCCTGGTAGCTATTACTTCAGCAAGATGAATATCTGAATAACGATCCTTGTCTATAAAATGTCCTTACATGGTTTTCAATAAAGACAGAGTATCACTTTGGACCAATCCCTCCTCCTTACCCAAAGTCATCTCTGATTTGACTATTAATCAAACAATCGACGTGCTAGTTTTTTTTCCAAATTTTTCCAACAAAGGAGAATACTCACTACATTTACTTGATGTGCATAGCCAATTGCGATTCTGTTTGGACAGAACTAAGTCGGTACGACATTCTGACCAACTATTTGTATCTTTCTCAGGACCTAAATTGGGAAGATCTGTTGCCAAAGTGACTCTAAATGGTTGAGAGATTGCATCTCATTTAACTGTCAACCAAACAAAGCTCTTCTACCATCTAAGGTCAAAGCGCATTCAACCAAATCAGTCGCAACATCTGTTGCTTTCCATGCAAGAGCTTTTATGGATGACATTTGTGCGGCAGCAACATGGTCCACCCCTCATACCCTTTATCACGCATTACAAATTGGGCTTGGTCTCCAGGGGGAGAGCTTCCTTTGGTTCAGTGGTGCTCAGGAATATCCTTCCATAGGGCCTCCCAAGAAGTAAAGTAGCTAGGGACTGTGTCCCATCAGTAAGGAATGAATGAAGATTAACAACACCAGATTAAGAAGTTATGTTCTTACCATAAAGTTCCATCTGTGTTGTTGATCATTCATTACAACCCACCCCCCATCCCCCGTCCGGAAGACTCCTGGAGGTTCAGATTTGGCCCAACATTTTGATAGGGGAGTTGCTCAGATAAAGCCTCCACTTTCTTCCTTTTATCTGACAGGAAAACCCGATCTGAGGTGATTGAGAGAGGCACAGAATGGGTAAGCTTAGCTCGAGAGTTTTTTTGGCTGGTGTGAGCTTGTTGTAATGGCCGACTTTGTTCCGAGGAAGGAACCAACACCCAACAGTAATGAATGAATGAAGATTAACAACACAGATGGAATGTTATGGTAAGAACATAACTTCTTTGTTTCTGCCTGTGTTATGTAATTTCTCAGTTTCTGTTAATCTTTTGTCTAGTCTCTTCCCACATATCCTTTGCTGGCATAATATAATCCTTTTTAATCAATACTGTTAAATACTTCATTTTATCATGCCCCATAAATATGGGTGTTACTGAACCAATTCATGTGTAGGTACTTAGTTTACAGCTATTGCCTTTGTTTTATCTTCATTGATTTTGTATCCTAAAAAGACTTGGAACTGTCTCAGAATGTTCCACAAAATCCTCTTTTCTGGTTTTATCGAGTATAATATAATTTAATCTGCAAACAAAGGTATCTTTTCTTGATTACTATGCTAATTATATCCTTGAATTTGAGTCCTTTATTTTCTTTGTTACTGATTCTAAATATAATGCAAGTAACAATGGGGATAGAGTACACCCCTGCCTGCTTCCTCTGCTCAAAGAGAACTTATCAAAGAGAATCTACCCTAATTTTCACCTCATCTATCCTCCTAATCAACCTTATAATTTTGTCAGGGAATGCAAATGCTTCCGTTGCCCTACTCATAACATCCCAGCTTGCTCTGTTAAATGCTTTCTTCACATGAAGACCCAACAACAAGCGTGGTATTTTCATACATTCTGCTTATCTCTGGATCATCATTGCTCTGTTACTGTTGTGAAATTGCCAGCTTCCACAGAAATACCATCTATTCCTTGAGACTTTCCTGTAGATTCATTAAGCCTCAACATTTTGATCTCACCTCCTCCAGTCCCAACTGTTAGTAATTGAGTTCATCTGCTTCTAAAATTGGCATGTTTAATTCTTCCATAAACATTTCCATATGTTCTTTTTCCTGAGTTGTACATTTCTCTGCTTTGTACAGATTTTCATAAAATGTATGAAATATTTCTAATACCACTACAAGAACTCTGGTTATTTTCCTTATTATAGGCTCCCTAATTTTGGCAACAACCCTTTCTCCTTTCTGTTGCCTGAGCCATTGTGCTAAAAGCTTTTATGCTGTGGGGTTATCATCCAAAAACAGTTGCTTAACAGCAGTCCTTCTAAAATTATGCATATTAGAGATGGTCCCTTATTTTCGCTTTAGCATTCTGCAATTGCGCCGCTTTTTGTACTGTGAGATTCCCCCTATTCTGCAATACTTTAACCTTAGTCCCACTAAATAATTCTTGTTAACTTCTTAACCATACCTCTTTTTATTTTATTTCCATGCTATTTTTAAACCCCACTTTAATTGTATCTACTCCCTAGCTATACAGAAGAAATTTGTATCTTCCTTGGTAACTCCTGAATAATTTCCACTAAACCATTCCTTAAATTCTTATTTAACAGATAGGTGAGGAAGTGCCAGTGTCTCATTTTTATTTCATTATCCTGCATTTTCATTTTAGTTATTAGTGTCGTGTGATCTGAAATAGTTATTGGATGCATATCATACTTTCAATTAAATGCACGTGTTCCTGTGAAATATATCTTTTGTCTAGCCAAGCCCAGTTTTTGTACCATGGAAAATAATATGTCAATTTTCTCCTAACTCCCAATACTGAATTCACATCTTCCATACCAAATATTGTCATAAATTTCTTCAAAAATCTACCGTATTTTGTTTTATTTTCCTTTCTAAGTCCCCCGGATACATCCTCACTGTTGCAAATCAACTTCTGGTCCCTACCTCTAAGTAATATTCCCACAGAAAACTGATAATTTCTCCCAGAATTTTCTTAACCTTCATTGTAACACTTTTAGGTGGAATGTAGATGCATGCCAGCATAATCCTCCTCCTCTCTTGCCAGTAGCCCCTTAGTACTACAAACCTACCATTATTTTCTTTTCCCCCCTCTTCTATCACTATTAGTGCTCCTCTCACAATTAATAAAAGTACTCCTCTTTTCCTTTGTCCTAGATATTCTGCTGAATAACCATCCCGAAATCCTTTCTTTATCAAATTCACATGCTTAGTTCCTTCCAAATGTGTCTCCTGTAACGTTGCTTTTTTAAATATAGTTCATTACTTTCTTTATTGTATATATCTGTGAGACCTTTCGCATTTAAAGATATGTAATGTGTTGTTATTATGATAAAAAGTTATTGTTCTCACCTGTAATGTATAGTAGCTTTTATAAAAAATTCTAGTTTCAGCTTTTGTGTGATATGCATACACTAATGCTTGGCAAGTTGATCTTTTATATCTATTTGAACCTGCCACATCTTACAAGATTACAATACTTTTTGCTTTCATTAAAACATTCAAAAAAAACTTACCCACAAAACACCTTTAGAGCATATTAAATAGTACAGCAGACAAAACTATGTATATCTTCTAATAATGAAGTTAACCATCCTAATAGGAATAATTGTCCCAGATTGATGGCCATGCTCACAGGTATGGATTAACTTATAATGTGTGAAGAGTGTGGATGAGAATATTACAAAGGAGGAGACCAAGGATGGGGCTTTGTCCCACCTGTAGTAACAAGAAGGTAAGATGAGAGGGTCGAGTATCATTTAACGGATTATTGATTATTAGATAGGTAGCTGTCAAACCACTGGAGGTAAGTTATGATGGTCCTAGAGAAGACATTTGAAGTAGAAGTTTACTGTTGGAAACTGTATCAAAGGCCTTGGATAAATCTAAGAATAAGGAGAAGACAAGTTGGCTCCTGTTCCTCAATTTGTAGAAGGTTAGAAGTGCAGGGGTTGTACTATGGAAATAGGTGGAAGTCATCTTGAGTAGATGTCAGGAGTTGTTACTGGGGAAGGCATTTGTTTGTTTTTATTTCTACATTTCTGCATAGAATACTTATGTGAGGGACAGGATGCTGTGCTTTTGTGGACTTTTTCTTCAAAACCTGAATTTTTCTGTCAGGAGGTTTACAGACTCACCCAGATTCTGTTTTCTGCCATTTTGGTTTCTTGAATGGCTTAACCATGGAGCAGTAAGTGGTCTCCTCAATTTGTCCTTCTCCTGATCACAAGAAGGAGAACATTTCTTGGGGGGGTTTGAGTGTCAGGCTGTCTCCCTCAATGTCACAGTCACCGACGGGTGACTCTGCTATTGCTAGACTTTGTTCCTTGGACTACTCATTTTTGTGTCTTGGTCTGTCTGGTATAGCAACACAGGAAGCAGTGAAGGACTGACAGACATCCTCTGTGGCTGTAGAGCTGTCCTCATAGGCAAGGGAGAACCATTCATGTTGGTCTTGGAGGCAAGAGGGGATGAAATCTTATCACAGAACCAAGGCCTAGGATGCCTGATTGCTTTGTTAGTGTCCCTGACATGAGTTGGTCTTTTTACAGAGACACCTCCTAGGAAAGAATTTTAAAGTCCATGTTCCTCATTGTTCTACAGGGTTGTGTGATACATTCAGTGTTAAGATTTTTTTTTTAACTGAAATGCATGTTAAATGATAATCATATTAATTATCAAAAGAATGTTTTAAAGTATAAAGTAACACATTTTAACCATCTTTTGAACTTCCTAGTTGAAATTGTTAGTATATCATTAGTAGTTCAACATTTTGCCCTTTGTTCCACACTGTGAGAGGTTCTGCTCCACATTCTGGAGATGGAGGGTTGACAGCTATGTTGGGGATCCCTTCCTGTCATTATTATTACATGTATTGTTATCTTTATATTTTTATTTAAAAATATTTATTTTAACGTTTTATTTATGTTAGTGTTTACAGTAATTCCCATCAGAATTTCTGGTTGTAACAGTGTTTATTTGGCTTCTGTCTTTAACAAATGTTTGTTTCTGCTTCTGAGGAAACTTTCAGTATTCCTCTCAGAAGTGCAGTGTTTATTTGTGCTATTATACACTAGAGGTCTGTATTTATTATTGTTGCACTGTTTTAATTTAATCTTTTGACAGGAAAATATTGCAGAACTTGGATTTTTACTGGATTTATACATTATATAAAAAGTAAAAATGTAAGAATTTTTTGCTCCTGTTTCTGTAACTGTGGACAGGGAAGACTTGCTGGTATTTAAATTAAGGAATTAGTCTCCTTTTAATGTATTAAATCCTGTTTCTAACTGAGTACAGTAAGAAAAAGATTTCCCTCACATTCTTACACTGATTCTAGTCAAAAGAACAGAGAATTGAAGTGGAGTGTTTTTATGCAGTGAATTCTTAACCTGATGATTCTGAGAAAAGTACATGTTCCTCACTCCCACTGCCTCAGTGGCATTTTACATCATCTGCCAAGGTAACCCTGTATTGGCCAGCTTTCAACAGGTCAGACTTCCTTCCCTCTCTCTCACTGTGAGTACTGTGACAACTAATTGTCTGAGTATATCCTTAGAGGGAATCCTTGAGTTGTCACAGGAAGAATGTGTTCATTTTCTGTTATCCAAATAAGAAAGTCCTCTAACTCTTCATTGGATGCAGTGCTGTTTTTTCTGGATTACTGTAAAGATGGGGCCCTATTTGGAGACCATACATTTCAAGTGTGCCTTGTTATATGGAATGTTCCTCATTTTGCGTCTTAAAGTCTGTTCCTCATTGAAGGGGTCTGTGACACATTCAGTGTTAATTTTTTTAACTGAAATGCATGGTAAGTAATAATTAGCAGTGACACTGAGGTAATCCCTGGGGTGTATCTACGATCTCCATCCATTGGTCAAGATTTCTCTTGAAGGCAGCCAGGGTGGTGCTCTGCCACATATTGAATCTATCCTCCAGCACGTCTATTAATAGCCCGTGTCGAGGTTTAAGTCTCCTCTTTGGTGGCTCTGATCGGATCTAGATTTTTGAGGTTCTTTCAGTCATAATCATATTAATTCATCAAAACAATGTTTTGTAAGTATAACATAATACATTTTAACCTGTGAACTTCCTAGTTGAAGTTGTTAGTACAACATTAATATGTGTTCTACATTTTGCCCATTTTTTCCACACTGTGAGAGGGTATGTTCCACATTCTGGAGAGAGATGGTTGAGAGCTATGGTGGGGACCCCCTTTCTCTCATTTTATTATTAGATGTATTATTGATCTATTTTTATGTTTATTTAAAAAAGATTTATTTTAGTATTTTATTGCTGTCAGTGTTTACAGTAATTCCCATTGGTATTTTTGCTTGTAGCAGTATATGTCCTTCCATTTCACTGTTGCAGTACTCATTCCAATATGGATCCCTGCCAAGGGTGGCCAGTATACCAAACGCTTTAGTTTGGTTTAAGGTACACCATATATTACACGTATGCTCCTCACATAGGGCATAAAGATGACATCTGGACTTACCATCCTCTGAACTTCTTTGCCTCCAGCCTGGCCACACACTCTTGATCATTGGTCTGAATGCCCATTCCATTGCTGGTTCAGCAAGCTGTTTCAAATAAGTGCCCCACTGTTTTTGTTTTTGATCTTATCTTTTTCTTTTTCATTGTTGCATGTGGGGTTTCATGTCATCCAAAAGGGTAAATGCAGCATAGGAGACAGATTCCCCATAAAGACTATCACGAGCAGTGCTTATTTTGTTTGGCGCTTCCCACGACCATATGTCCTGTTCAATTTGTCATGCCTTTGCTCTGAAGAGCCTCTAGCTTACTTCTTTGGCCTTGTATTTGGAGAACCAATGTCTTAAGCTTTTAGCTAAAGACACGATGTTAAGAACTTCCCACTTGGATGGATAGCCATCATGAAGAAGAAGGCCAGGAAGTCTAGGTCTAATTCTTCTGCTGTGCAGTATCCCCCAGATGTCTCTCCCATGACAAGTGAAAGCCTGGAGGATTGCCCAGCTGAGCCGTGGGATTCTTCTGCCATGACCATTTTCGAGGCCAACATGGATCCAAGCTTATGCACGCCTTGGAGGCCTTGCAGATGTCTGCTTCAGACATTTGGGGTGAACCATGGCTTATTATTTCTGAGGGACCTAGGGGGGGGGGGTCCTCAGATTTTGGTCAGGAAGGAAGTTCTGACTACTTTTATTGAATGCCATCCAGGCTCTGAGCCTTCTAAGTTTTATAAGGTGGATGTCCCCCTTAAAGAAAAAGACTAAGCATATTTCTCCAGCTCTTAAGAATCTGCAGAATAAATGACAGAATTTCACTCAGGGATTGTTTAATGCTTAGATGGCTTTGAAACAGAATTTCACCCAGGGATTGTTTAATGCTTAGATGGCTTTGAAACCTCCTTATGGAGTCTGTGTTCTTGTTCACCCTTGGTCCTCCACTCCCCTTAAAAAAACAAGGGAACATGTTACCTCTGAGGAGGAAGTGCATTCAGGTGAAGAATCCCTTGCTTATTTACCTCAGATTCCCTCTCTTTTAGACTATGGGTATGAAGAAGAGGAATCTACTAGTCCTGAACCTGACACTCCTTTAGAAGTAATTTCTTTTGGGGACACAATCTCCAGAATGATTATTTTTTTTTAAATGTGATGTGCCAGGTTTCTGAGGTACAAAAGAGGTATTACAAGCTCCTGCAAATGGACTCTCCTAGACCTTCTGCTGTTCCTTCTGTTTTGGCTGCTTTGTTGGATGATTTTTCTACAGCATGTAAGGCAACAGATTCCCAGCCCCCTACACCTAAGAAACCCAATAAGTTTTATTGGGTGCTGGAGAACTGTAAATTTCTATACAAGTGTCCTTCTACTGACCCATCTGTGGTGTCTGCAGCATCTGGATAAGCCATCTCAGTCGTTGCCTTCTACTAAGTTACTTCCTTCTGATAAAGACAGCAGAACAGGTCTGAAGAAGCAGTGGGTCTCACTGCAAAAGTGCTCACCTTTTAATAAAATTCCTCTATTTTACAGCTGATGGTATATTGCCCTTGTTTGACATATTGCCTTCTGTACTGGAAGTTTTCTTTGTCTTTACCTGATGATATTAAGGCTAATTTGATGGATGCTCCTCTGGGTACCAAACACTTTCTTTGTGAAGATGCTGCTGATTTAAGCCCCTTCAGGATGCCTTGCTCCTGTGATTGCTTTTGGCAGGCTAAAGGGATCCAAGTCTTTCCCTAATTGGACAAACTCCTGTTTTGTTTCAGGCATCTTCTCCAGAGAATTTGTTGCAAAGTCTTCATTTTGCCATCTCCTTTCTGCAGAGCCTGGGGTTTACTAAAAATTTCAAAAAAGTCCTTTCTTACTTTTCCTCAGGATCATGCCTTTCTGAGGAGCAGGATCCAGACTGTTCCTGTGCTGAAATCCCTACCTCTTTCCAAGGCCCTAATTCTCATTTCTTTTCTCCAATCCCTTATTTATGTGATCTCAATAGCAACCAAGGAATTTCTGAGAGATGTGGGGTTCATGGCTTCCACCATTCCTATGCTCCCTTTGCCAAACTCCATATGAGAAAACTTCAGTGGTTTCTAAAGTTAGTTTGGCTTCAGCATTCTCACCCCCTTACATTTTTTTGTTACTCCTCTTCCATATCTCAAGCAGGAACTTCAGTGGTAGAGTCAGCAGTTGACTCTCAATCTAAGGCTCCCTTTTCATTCACCTCTTCCCACTCAGGAGCTGTGCTGTTGACAGATACTTCAGATATGGGATAGGGTGCAGCTTTTGGCTCCATAAAAGTGAGCCGTGTCACCTCATCAACAGAAAGACCACATCTGCATCAAGGAGATAAGAGCTCTTCTGCTGGCTCTTCAGGCCTTTCATCCTCTCTCCTCCCCAGGAACTTTCAAGGTGCTTACCGACGATACCACAGTGATGTGGTATGTCAACAAATGGGGGGGGGGGACGACGACAAAGTCTTATATTCTTTGCCAGTAGGCACTCCTAGTGTGGGAACTAACTATCCAGTATCAAGTGACACTTAAGGAAGTTTCACTTAAGGAAGTTTACATTAAAACATTGTGGCTGAATCTCTGAGCAGGTCCATAACTCAATCCCATGAATGGATGCTTCACAAGGATTTGTTTCTGGACATCATCCACCAGTGAGGTACTCCTCAAATGGATCTTTTCGCCTCCCCTCTGAAGAGATAACTTCTGTTGTGTGCCAGAGTCCCAGGTCAGTTGGTTGGTCTCTTCCCCCAGATGAGGATGCTACTTTATGCTTTGCCTCCCTTCCCCTCATTTCAAAAGTCCTGTTCAGAATACAACAGGATGTTCCCAAAATCTTGTTGATGACCCCCCTTTGGCCACAACTGCATTGGTTCCTTCTTCTTAGGTTCATAGATTAGTACTAGGCTAAATGCTCTTGTGGGCCATTTTAAGCCTAGCCAATTACCCCATATGAGAATCAAACCCTGCACCTTGTGTTTGTAAGGTGAACACCTTAACCAATATGCCAGCCTCCCACCCTAAATAAATACTAGGCTAACTACCTTTGTGGGCCATTTTTTTAAGCCTATCCAGTTGCCCCATTTGAGAATCAAACCCTGCACCTTGTATGTGTAAGATGAAAACCTTACTCATTATGCCAACCTTCCATCCCAGGAAGCATTTATCCAAGGGTAATCACAAGTTAACTCACAGGGTGGACCTACCCACACAAATCAAGGGATCTTTCATCCATCTGCACATGATCCATCTTCAACTGACACTGTGGGAGATAGGATTTTCATTCCACATAGACATCTTTTTTTTCTGAGGACATGCTTAGGGCCCTGCAGGAGGCCAGGCATCCCACTACTTGGAAATCCTACTTGTCTAAATGGAAGAGTTTTTTTCTTTGGTATCTTTCTGGTAACTTTGATCCACTTTCTGTGGATGTTCCTTTGGTTTTCTTATCTTTGTGAACCGCTCAATGATGAGTTGGCTTATTCTTCAATTAAGGCCCACTTATCAGCTATTTCTGCTAGTCTGCCTTTATCACCTCTTTTAGCTTCTAGATTTGAAGCTAAGCAATTCCTTAATAGTGTTCTACATATTCGGTCACCCAGGAAGCTTGTTCCTCCTCTCTGGGATCTTAATTTTGTTTTAGAAAAATTGACCCAGGCTTCTTTTGAGCCTACAGCTTCAACTTCTTTGCAACATTGCTTTTGGAAGATTGTTAATTTTGTCGATCTTCATTTATCCTTGACGTATGAGACTCTGTTCCTATGTTATAACAGCTCACAAGAGCCCAAAACTCTCAAGCTAAGTCCCTACCCAGAATGCCCCTCTCTAGATTACCTCAGGTCTCATTACATTCTACATAAGATATAGCAGCCAAACTCTGAGCGAAGTGAAGTTTCATTATATTTTTATTATTATTTGAAATGTACTTGAACTTTTTTTTTACCCACCCAGTTAACCTTTCACCTTCTGTCTGTTTTACTACCTCTTCCTTTACACTTCAGTGTTCTTGCCTACCATTGTTGGTAGTTTTTCCTGTTACACTGTGGTCAGATTTTTTATTTGGTGAGTGAGTGTACTATTTACTTTTTTACCATGTGATAACTGTTCTACCATCTTTGGTAGTTCTATACCTTTGCCCCTACCTCTTGGTAGTTCTTTCCTACCATTGTTGGTAGCCCTTTTTCCCCTCTTTTCACGTTGTTGTTCTTGTAGTGTGTGTTTAGCTAGTGTGAGTGTCTAAATGCCATTGATTTTTTTTTACCAGTCAACATGGCAGATAAAAGTAAAGGAACAACTGGGTTTAAACAATGTGGTTGTGGAAAAAAAATGCCCAATTCTGATGGGCATTCATCTTCTGTTTACTGCTTGGGCCTGGCACATTTACAAGAGGACTGTACTATTTGTCAAGCTTTTAGTCACTGGGCCCGCATAGAAAGAAAAAACAAACTTATTTTCAAAGGTCTGATTAAGACCTCTTTTGACGAGGCTTTGTCCAGTCAGCCTAGGACTTAAAAATTGGATATTTCTTTACCTTCATCTTCCTTTAAGGCAGAACATGGAAATAAGAAGAGTCTCTTGATGCCGGCATCCCTCTCAGCCCCGGCACACAAGACACCTAGATCTTCAGTTCCCACACAATCTGTCTAACCAAAGTTATCTGCCAAAATGTCTATGGAACTGACTTCATCAGCACCTTCTGTAGTGACCAGCTCTGCACCACAGGTTTTGGTGCTGACCACCACAGCCCCAACTATACATGTCACTTCCCCTTTCTCAGTGCTGGTCCATTCTGTGGTGCCAACCGTAATTTTGAAACTGGTTAATTCCATGGTGCCATCTGCAACTTTGGAACCAGGATTAATTTCTGTTCCCAGTACTAAGTATTCTCCCTCAATAGATCCTTTTGTGGGATTCTTTCCAAGCCTGTTTTTAGAGAGGCTGGAATCACCCTCAGCTTTTTCCTGTCCATTCCTTTAGGAGTCTGATGGAAATAAATGTTGTGAGGTTGGTGGATCAGCTCCTTGTGGCCAGGGGTCTTTTAGTCTCTTCCCAGGTTTCACTCCCTTCAGGAGATGGAACTTTCTCTCCAAGAACTCCAACAAACATTTCTCCTGTAACCTCCACTGAGGTATTAGAGACAATGACTCTGATTTCAGCTGTTCTGGTGCCAACAGCTCTTATGCCTTCAGGCCCAGTGTCTGCCCTGAGTTCCTTGGCCCCTTCAGAACCGATGGACTCCCAGGGTCATAACTCCACTGCCTTGTTTTTGGGCTCTTCCTTGGCTTCGACCTTGATGGCAGTCTCCATGGAGCAGGATGGGGTCATGTTTCTGAGGTTGTCTTTCCTGGTTCTGGGCTCTTATCCCACTTTAGGGGGCCTGCCTTCCAGGTCATGGAGAGGTCCCTGGTCTCTGCAGATTCTCAGCTGATTCTTTCCCAAGCAGAGCATTTTCCTTGGACTACCTCTTGTTCAGAGCTTCCACCAAGCTCCACACCTGGACAGCAGGCATTGAAGCTGCAGAACACCCCTTTACAGGGCATTATCTCTTCAGATTCCTCCACAGAATTTCCCATTAAGGAGGTGCCATGGAAGGGGATGTGTAAGAGAAAACACCTAGATTCCCCAGAGGAAGCTGTCACAGAGACTTCGATGATGGGTTCCCCCCGGTCACCCCCAGAAGATGTCTCCTTTGGAGACCATCTTAAAATATTAAAGCAGAGGGGTGGCTGGATGGCCAAAGACCCTTCCTCTGAGGAGTTTGTGTACTTGCAAGCTTTCAGTGCTCACCTATCTACCTCTTGGGTGACCCCGCCTGCTGACAATCTCATTAAGTTGATCACACAGTGGACATGGAAGGCTTCTGACTCTGTAGTACCAATCCCAAGGAGACCAGACAAGATCCTTTCAGTGCCAGAGGCCATTTGTTATAGGCCAAGGGTTTAGCAGTAGATGCCATAGTGGTTGCGGCTGCCATGCAGAAGGAGCTTGCAGAAGAGAGTTCCACTGTTCATCCCCCTAACAGAGAGTCCAAGGGGATGCTCAGGTTTGGGAAGCAGGTGTACACTTCTTTGACCTTTGCCTTACGGTCATTGAACTTCATAGCACACTTCATTAGACTTCAGAGGGATCTGATCAATGAGCTCTCAGATACCCTTGCAAGAGCTGTGTCTGAGGAGGTACAGGACAAAGTAGCCTTCCAGCTTGCCATCCTGGAATCTATTTCTAACTCATCCATGAGGCTTATTGTGCATGCAGCCGAAGGGACGACTAGGGCAGCGGGCTCTGGCATAGCCATAAGGAGATATGCCTGGATGTGCCTGTGTAAATTTTTGGAGCCATTTAAGTCTTCGTCCAGTGCTCCATTTGATGTATCTTCCATTTTTAGCCCCAAAGTCAGAGATACCTTAGCCAGGTGTGAAAAGGATGGAAAGACCCTATCTGCCATAGGCATGTGTTTCACTGCTCCCCAGTGCTCCTATTCCAGAAATCAGAGGAGCATTAAAATGTGGCTCAAGAAAAAGCAAGGGCCTTTCCAGGACACACATGGCAGTGACTCCCTGACTTCTCTCAGGACAGAGGGGGGAGCTACAATGGAAGACACCAACCTCACAGCAGAGGTGGCCCACAAAATGAGTTTTCCAGAGATTCATTTTCAGGGAAACTCTACCAGCTCTCATAAAGGCAGATGAGATTGCTTACCTCTGGAGGCAGTCAGGGGAAGACTATCCTTGTACTCAGTAGCCAGGCAGCAAATAGCCACAGATACATTGCCAGAGGTACTACATTCCCTTCGTTCACCCTTCAAAAACAGGAAGTAGAATCCCCTATGTTCCACCCAATCAGAAGCCTCAGGCAGCTCTGCAAATTCAAAAGCTGCTAGAAAAAAAGTGTCATCCAAGAAGTCCCACCAGACTAGATATGATCCAGATTCTCCTCAAGGTTCTTTTTGGTGCCAGAAAAGACAGGGTACTGGAGACCAATTTTGGATCTCAGCCTTTTGAACAAGCTTGCTCAGCAGACAAAATTCTGGATGGTCATGGTTCAGTCCATTTTCCCCTTCTTAAGGAAAGATGTTTGGTTGTGATCTGTAGATCTATGTGGACCTCCTAAGAAGGAGGTTTCTCTGCTTCCGACTGGGACCCATCACTATCAGTTCAGAGCTCTGCCTTTCAGTCTCACCACAGCCATTGGGTGTTAACTAAGTGTATGGCAGTAGTAGAAACTCACCTCAGACTGCATGGATTCCAAGTGTTTCCATATTTAGATGATTGGCTCGTTACCACTCCCACCAGGCATCTACTAGAACAGACGAGATTTTATTCTACATAGTTGTGCTCATCTAGGTATAACATTGAATTATACCAAATCTCAACAAAGTCCAACTCCGCAATTGGAGTTTATAGGAACCTGCCTCCTTTCCTCTTCACAGATTGCAGAAGATAAGGTAGACATTATTCTCTCCAATGACAATGTACCTGATCTATGAGTTCTTTAGGTTCTAGGATCCATAGCAGCAGCCATCACACTGGTTCCACTTGCAAGATTTCCCATGAGAATTCTGCAGTGGCTTGTAGCCTCCTAATGGTCCATCCTCACTCATCACTTGATGCATCTCATCCAAATCACCAACTGTTGCAAGAAGGACTTATCCTGGTGGATGGAATCAGAGGAAATTCTTTTCAGCTGACCATTTGTTATACCCCAACCCAAGGCCATAGTGCAATGGATGCCTTCCAGATGGAGTGGGGGTAACATTATCTGGGCAGAACAGTCCAAGGCACTTGGTCCCCGATGGAAACCAATCTGCATATCAGTGTTCTGGAATTAATGGCAGTGCTCTTAGCATTGCAAGCCTTCTAAGCTGCCCTCCCTCTAGGAATGATTGCAGTTCAGTCAGACAACATGTCAGTAGTCTGGTACATCAGCAAACAGGATGGAACCAAGTCTTACCCCCTTTATTGAGAAGCTCTCAGAGTGTGCAATGGGTGATCTTCCAACTGTTTTCTGATAGCAATGCACATCCTGAGAGGCTGGAACATGACAGCAGATAAGCTGAGCAGATGCATCATCCTGCCTCATGAGTGGTCTCTCAATCCCACAATGGTGAAGAAGATTTTCCATCCCTGGGGCCAGCCTTGCTATGACCTATTTGCATCACCCCTGAGCAAC
Source organism: Protopterus annectens (assembly GCF_019279795.1). Lineage (NCBI taxonomy): Eukaryota > Metazoa > Chordata > Ceratodontiformes > Protopteridae > Protopterus > Protopterus annectens. Next base: position 1,203,182,719 of record NC_056747.1, on the reverse strand, counting down.
AACTTCAGCAGCTACTTTGCCCTAATTCCCCCCTCAGGAGATGCTGTCCTTCGCAATTGGCCCTCAGGCCTACTCTGTGCCTTTTTCCCCATTTCACTAATACCTCACTTCTTGAAGAAAGCCATAAGATTGAAGAGCAAAGTGATTCCCATTGTTCCATTCTTGCCTCACCAAGTTTGGTTCCCTTTCTTTGGCCTCACCTACTTCAATGTCCATGGACTCTGGACCTGGATCCAGACCTCCTGTCCCATCCACAGGGGCTAGTTCAACCCAATCTGAAAAACTTCAAGCTTACAACGTGGTTACTCCAGTTCCATTGATTGCCAGGCAAAATAACTTATCCTGTCCAGTTTGCAAACTTTTGTTGGCTTCCCATAAGCCTTCAACTAGGAAGCTCTACCACAGTAAGTGGAACTGATTCTCTATTTGGGCACAAGATGATGGAATTGATTCCTTTTCTGCACCAGTTGAAAAAGTTTTAGAATTTTTGGCTATGCTTTTTTGAACAGAAAGCTACTTCTACCATAAAAGTTCAACTTGTTGCTATTTCTAACTTCCATGATGCCTGTGAAGAGCATTCGTTAATATGTAGATTTTGTAAAAATTTTCTGAAAGGAACCTTGAGGTTAAAACCACCATACAGAGACCCTCTATTTCCCTGGCTCTTACTGTGGTTTTGTAGTCCTTGGTCCATTCTGCTTTTGAGCTGGCAGCTACTTGTGACTTGAAGCTTCTTTCATGGAAGACCATTTTGTTGGCAGCCATTATGTCTGCCAGAAGAATTTCAGAGATTCAAAAACCTCCATATTTGATTTTTCATAAGGACAGGGTGTTGGTAAGAACTAACCCATCCTTTCTTTCAAATGTAGTATCCAAAACTAACATTAATCAGTCTATTGATTTACCAGTCTTCTTCCCTAATTTTTCTAACAAGGGAGAATATTGTTTACACTTGCTAGATGTTAATAGACAGTTGCATTTTTATCTCAGCAGAACAAAATACTTTAGGAAGTCAGACCAGTTGTTTCCTTTTTAGGTCCATCCATGGGTAAACCAATTTCAAAGGTCACTTTATCCAAGTGGTTAAGGGAATGTATAAGCTTTATCTACAATAAGAAAAAACTACAATTACCAGCCCCAGTGAGAGCGCATTCTACAAGGGCGATATTCATGTCTGCTGTTTTCCACTTAAAAGCTTTCATGGATGAAATATGTGCAGCAGCAACCTGGACTACTAAACATACCTTTATCACTCATTACAAAGTGGATCTGGTCTCCATGAGAACAGTGTCCTTTGGTTCTATGGTGCTCAGGAATATCCTTCCATCAGACCTCCTAAGATACAATCCTTTCATAAGACCTCCCAAGATACAAGATAGCTGAGGATTCTGTCCCATACGTCAAGGATAAATGAAGATTGACAACATCAGATAAAGAAGTTATCTAATTACCATACTGTTCCATCTGTGTTGTCGATCTTCATTTATCCTTGACATCCTACCTTCCTTCCCCATCATTCAGACTCCTTGGAGGAACGGACTCTAGTCCTGGTTATCTGTTATTTCATGTATGACCCTGGACATAGCCTCTTCAATTGTTTTAGGACCACTTTTTCTCATCTTCCTTTATGGCTGTAAACTCTATCTGAGGTAATCTAGAGGGGCATTCTGGGTAGAGACTTAGCTTGAGAGTTTTTGGTTCTTATGAGTTGTTATAACAGCCCAGCCAGTTCCAAGATTCAGAACCAGGTCCCATAAGTCAAGGATAAATGAAGATCGACAACACGTATGGACCATTATGGTAAGTACATAACTTTTTTCTGTTTGCCCTTGCTTCTGCCAGACTGGTGTCAGAGCTTCAAGCCCTTATGGCTTGTCCTCCTTTTTTGGTGTTTCATAAGGACAGGCTGTCCCTTTGTACTAATCCTTCTTTTATGCCCAAGGTGGTGAATGAGTTGTCCCTTAATCAGTCTATTCATTTGCCCACTTTCTGCTTTTCTCCACAATCTGCCAGTGAGAAGGTGCTCCACACATTGGATGTGCATAGAGAACTCAGATTCTATTTAGATAAGACTAAGACTTTTCATAAATCTGATCAGCTCTTTGTTTCTTTTCATCCTAAGTACTTAGGATCTGACTGTGTCCAAACAAACTATTTCTTCTTGAATTTCTAAAGCCATTTTTTGTTCCTTTCATGATAAGGGCCTTCCTTCTTCTGTTGAGGAAGAACCACACCCACAGCCTCAAAAACATGTTTATTTCCATCATGGTTTGGTGTTTCCCACATTTTAACACCACTCAAGGACAGTTTTTTAAATATTTTTATACATAATTTCTGAGTCTGACCACATGGGGTCTTACATCTTGAAGTAATTCTGATTGTTTAGTTTGCCTCTAGGTATCCCACAATGCAGTGCTTGTCTGTAAAAAAATTCATCATGCAGGCCTCTTTCTTCCTTATGTTCCTGTTACTACATTGATTTTACATGCATGCACTGCTGTCTTTCAGTCACTTTTAAGTAACATTGCTGTTCAGTGACTACTTAAAACACAAAAGTGCAATTACCACGGAACAGACTTTGAGTGCTTTTTACTGCTGCTGCTGCTTTTTGGAATGGCTAAATTGCAGTCTTTTGTGAAGCCTGAATTTACTATTTTGTCTAATCTCCCATCCCCCTTCGCACCTAACCTCCCTAGCTGTCGAAGTGCTAAGGGTAATTTGAGTTGTTACCTGCTGTGATTGACAGCTCACAACAGGAGACTTGACTCATGTACTGTTTCCTTGTTCTATCCTTTACTTTCTGTATGGGTAGTGGAAGGACCAGGGAGCTGTGACATCAGAGCATTGGTGGGTTTTTAGGATGGTCATCGTGATGTCAGTTTGGGTAGGGAATTGGCCAGAAAACTACCTATATTCAATGGCCTTGATGACATCAGTGAATTGGAGACTGCAACAAGCTTTTCCAGGGTGGGATAAAAGTTTTTTGAAAGTGAAACCACCACAGTACAGTAAGGTACTGTTGTAGTGGAGAGAAACAGTCAATTTAAAATATTTTAAATGCTGTATTTATTCATAGCAGGAACAGTAAATAGGGAGAATAAAAACAGAGAACTTTAATAATAGAATCCTGTTGTTGTCCTTTAAGGCTCATTCCACTAGAGCTGTGGCTTCTTGTGGTGCTTTTTTAAAGGGTTTTGATACTACTCTTGTTCTTGAGGCAGCTGCCTGGACTTCTGTATGTGCATTTACCAACACTGCAAGTTAAATGGCATTTCTAGAGCTGGTTTTGCTATGGCCATCCTTTACAGGTTCCTAGAGAGCTCTGTTGGTCCTTCCTCCTCTCCCTCTTCTTCCTGTGCTTTGGCACTCTCCCTATTTTAATGAATACTGCAACAGTGAAACAGAATGATGTAGTACAGTTGTGTAAGAACTTACCCATAGCAGTAGATGTCCTTCTCTTCACTGTTGCAGTATTCGTTCCCTCCCTCCTCCCCCTGGTCCTTTTATCTTCTGGTTGTACTGATTACTTATTTTCTCCTTGGACTGGTGTTCATAACTGGGGCTCTCATTTCTGAGGATGGTACATCCGGACATCACCTTTATGCCCTATGCTATGTGAGGAGCATACATGTGATGTATGGTGTACCTTAAAGCAATCTAAAGGCTTTGGCATACTGGTCTGACATTGGGCTGCCTTTGGAAGAGGATCCCTATTGTAATGAATACTGCAGTAGTGAAGAGAAGGATATCTACAGTTATGGTAAGATCTTACACAACTGTACTTAATTTGGCTTCTATCTTTGACAGATGTTTGTTTTACTGTTTCTGAGGAATCTTTCAGTTTTTCTCTCAGAAGTGCAGTGCAGTGCATGTGTGCGCTGTAGAGGCCTGTCTTTATTATTGTTGTGCTGCTTTATTTTCATCTTTTGACATGACAATATTGCAGAACTTGTATTTTACAAGATTTATGCATTATCTACTATATTCCTGAGACTGCTGTGTCTGTTTATTAACATCAGATAGTGATTTTACTGCAAATTAAGTTATCTGAATGTACTGTGTAGATTTAACTCTGTCAGGAAGTTATAGTTTAAATTCCTAACAACATTATTTTATGATGGCTTAACTTGATTACAGTGTGTGGAGCTAATTTTAACACTTTTTTGGCACATTGGTTGCTTTGGTGTTTCATAGGTAGGTACTAGGCTATCGGCCCTGGGGCCTGTACAAGCCCAGCCAAAAAAGTACCCTGGCTTTTGCCAACCAAGAAAATTATTTTCCTGTGCCACTGTCGAGCAGAGCCACAGAGGTGATCCCCAGGGTGAATTTCCTATTTCCCATCCAATCATCAAGATTTGTCTTGAACAGTGCTAATGAGGAGCTTTGTTTGATATAGATAGGTAGTTTATTCCAGAGTATGGGAAGTCTCTGGGACAGGAATCTATCCCTCCGGCATGTTCTGTTTATTGTGGTGACAAGGGTTTAGGTCCCTAGATCATGTAGCTTGGAGGGATTGGGATTTCTTTAAGTGGAGCATGTCCAACAGCTCTGGGTTTGACATAGCTTTGTATGTTAGGCAGAGATCACCTCTGAGTAGGCGAAATGCGACGGAGTAAAGCTGGAGTTTTTTGAGATGGTCTGCGTAGGGCATCTGTTTGAGGCCAGTAATCCTCTTTGTGGGGTATTTCTGTGGCCTTTCCAGTTGTTGTAGATGTGCTGTGAGGTACATACCAAAAGGGCGTTGTACTCTATAATGGGTCTAATGAGTGATGAGTAGAGGGGAACAATGACCTCTTTTTTTCTGGATGAGAAACCTTTTGTGATGAGGTGTGCCACGTAGTAGGATTTCTTGACTACTGTGGCAATGTGATTATCAAAGGGGAGACTACTGTCCACCTGTGTCCCAAGGTCTCTTATCACACTTTCGGTGTTAAGTATACTACCGCCTATGTTGTAGTTCATGGGTACAGAGTTTTTACCAAAGGGGATGACAATGCACTTTTTAGCATTCAGCTTGAGGCCATGGCTTTGACACCAGGCATCTGTCTCAGTGAGACCCTTTTGTAGGATGTCCACATCGTTAGGAGTTTCGATTATGGCTCCTAGTTTGCAGTCATCTGGAAACTTCATTAGCCAAAGACCTTCTATGTTGGCCTATACTTCAGAGAAGTAGATACCAAACAGGAGAGGACCCAGGACTGAACCCTGTGGTACTCCACTTGTCACTGGTCTGAAGTCGGATTTGGAGTCTGCTACTTTCACAGTGTGGGTTCTGTCAGTGAACAAGTTGGCAACCCATCTTGTGACATAGGGATTTATACCTAGTTTAGTGAGTTTATCTGAAATTCCAGAGTGGGAGATGGTGTCGAAAGCCTTGGCAAAATCTAGATAGGCTGTGTGAACCACCTTACCCTTGTTTACGGCTTTGGTGACTGCTTCAAAGAAGTCTATCAGATTTAAGAGACATGATCTGCCTTTTACAAACCCGAACTGGGTGGGATCCAGAGTTTGGAGATTACCAATGTCTTTGTTTATAAGTTCCATGATGATACGTTCTACGTTCCATGGCCTTGCAGACCAGGCTCGTCAGGCTAATGGGGTGGTAGTTCCTGGGGTCCGTGGTGGCTCCCCCCTTGTGGAGTGGGATAACTGTTGCTGTGTGCCATTCAGCAGGCACAAAGCCTGAGGTGAGGCTATGATTGAACATGGTACTTAGGTGGGGTGCCAGTTCATTCTGTAGTTCATGTAGAACGCATCCTGGGATGTTGTCTGGTCCCATGGATGTTGTGTTCTTGGCTTTGGAGAGTGTGGTTTTTACCTGTGCAGCCGTGATTACAGGAACTTTGCATTCTTCCAGTATAGAGATGAGCTCTTTAGGGGGTGAGAGAGGGGTAAAGTTAGTACTGAACCTATCTGCTCGGATGTTGGCAATATCAGTTGGGTCTGTATATTTAGTGCCATTGTGCTGTAACTCAGAGCAGATCTGAGTGTTGCCATTGAAATTCTTGACATAGCTATAGAATGCTTTGTGGTTGTCTTTAGAATCAGTGGCAATTTTGTTTTCGTAACTAGCTTTGGAGGATTTTATCCGGGATTGCAGCTTCTTACTGAGGCTGACCAGGGAGCTCCTCCACTCGTGGGATTTTACTCTCTTTTGCAAGAGTTTCTTTCTTCTGTTGTACAGTTTGTTTATGGAAGGGGACCACCAGATTGGCTTTCTTTTTTTGGAGGATAGCATCTTGGTTCTGTTTGGGATAGCACGATCCATGCACTCATGTAAGTGCTTATAAAGTGCAATTGTGTAGGATTCAGTAGTCATAACTGTATTGTCCATCTGCATGGGTGTCATGAAGTTCACCACTTCTGTCTTAAGAAGCATGAAGTTGGCTTTGGAGTAATTTTTTACCATGGTTTCCTTAATGGGGGTGGAGGCAGGATGTGGATATCTAGGGTAATTAGCTTATGGTCGGATCGGACCAATGAGGCGTTGACTTCAGGTGTGGAACACCGGTCACTCATATTGGTAATGACTAGATCTAGGATATTGTTGCCCCTGGTGGGGGTGTGGATAAGTTGATCCAGGGCATTGGAGTTTATGAATTCCAGAAAGCATTGAGCGAAGGAGTTAGTACATGAGTAGTTTTCCCAGTTAATGGTGGGGTAGTTGAAATCACCCATTATTAGGGTGTTTGGTTGAACCCTAATATTTTCTTGTACATCAAGAAAAGAGGAGTTGGAATCCTGGGGCATGGTGGGTGATATGTAGCAAGCTACAATTTGGATTGCAGTTTTGCCCAGAGTTAGTTGCACTTGGATAACCTCGGCTGCATTATGCTGAGCAACTAGCCTGGAGGTGTGGATATCCTTAATGAATATGGACACACCTCCACCTTTGGTGTTCCGGTTCAGGTTACATGGCCGAAAAGTGTGATATGAGTTATAACCTGGTAGTGCAGGGGTGCTCTCTGGAGCCTTGAACCAGGTCTCAGTCACTGCACAGATATCAATGTTCTCCATTTTAAGGAGTGCCTTGAGTGAGTGCATTTTGAGATTTAGACTTCTAGCATTAAGTAGCATCACCCTCAATTTTTGCTTGCCTGTTCCTGTTATGGTGGTGAATTTGTCATTTGAACCTTGCCTAAAAAAGGCACTATAGGAGCAGCAAGAACCTTAACCAGTATCCAGAATCCCTGGGGTGACAGGTGCAGGCCATCTCTGGCAAAGCATCATGGTCTGTCGACCATGTCATCCCAGGCAGGCAGATACTGGATCCCTTTAGAATGGCACCAGAAACTTAGCCAAGTGTTGAAGTCAATCATTATGTCCTTGTACTGTGGCATCATTCTGCATGATGGCAGAATGCTACTCAGGGCTAGGGTCACACCTGCCTGGGCTACAAGATCGGAGAGCTCTTCCATGTCTCTTTTCATGTAGTCCAGGGAGGTACATCTCAGGTCGTTCACACCAACATGGACAATGACAGAGTGATATTTGTACTTGTTGTGGAGTGACCTGAGTGCGTGGGTTATGTGGCGGATCCTGGCACCCGACAGGCAGCTGACAGTAACCTTCTCCTTGTTTAGCCTGGTGAGTAGGACATCAGTGTGCCTGACTATAGAGTCGCCTATGACTAGTGTGTTGTTTTGCCTTATTGGCTGTGGTTGAGTGACACACTGAGTCTGCGGGCTATGTGTTATTTGAGTTATGTTTGGGGGTGGTGGCTGCTTGCATTTCTGCTTTGGAGGTCTCTGTTGCTTGAGCAGATAATTCTTGAGAGCCTCCACAAATGTTTTTGTGTTTCTATATGTGGATTTTGGTGGTGTAGATTTAGTGAGACTATGTGATGAGTGTGGTGTGGTGCAAGTGTTTACCTTCTCTTCTTGACTGTCAAGTTCAGTCTTGATTGGAGAGAGCTTTACCTCCAGTTTGGCTAGATAAGTGCATCTCTCACAGGTTGTAGTGTTGGGTGGTAGGAGGAGAGGGTTGTCTGTGTACATGAGGCAATTTCTACATTGCCTCAAGATGCCCAGATTCATCAGATAGGAGAGAACACTGAGAGCTGACCCTTGGACATGCCTGAATAAAAAAAATATATTTTCCTCTAGATAAGTGAGGAAAGTGAGTACAAGAGCAGTTTTTCTCTAAGCAGGTGTGGAAAGTAAGTACCAAAACTGTTTTTCTTTAGGTAATAAGGAAGGTTGAGTGCTGTAGTAATTAGTAGGTTATTTAGTGCTTACAAGTTCTGAACAAGTGCTGATCACGAATAAGCAAATTCAAGTGCTAAAAGTAAGAATCTGTATCTGGACTAAACTAGTTACAGGAAAGGGGGGATACAAGTATAAATGTGGGCTTTTAAATCAGAAAGTTGAGCGAGATGGAAAAACTGCCCAAATGGCCAATAACTACAATTTCTGGGCCAGAACCACTCCTTATGTGGTAGGTAGGTTACCTAGTGCTTATCACTCCCACTGATAAGCTAGGGGGCTTCCCTCCAACACAGAAAGCCTGGGGGGGGGGGGTCAGAAGCTTACATACAGTCCTGGATACTGCAAATCTGAATCTGGACTACACTAGTTACAGGAAAGGTTTTTTTTTTTATATATATACAGAAAAGTAGCTAAAACAGCAGTCAAAACAATTCAAATGCAGTGCAAGCTAGCACACTTGAGTATGTAGCAATGTTAGACCAAACAGTTAAAAAAATGCAATTAAATTAAAAATGACTAAAAACAATGCAGAAGAAGTCTATTAGGTAGAATGAGGTAAAGAGATGGGACTGGGGGGAGTGTCCCAGATAAAATCTACAGTGGGGCTGGGCAACTGCAAAAACCTCCAAATTTAAACAACAACACAGGAAAAGGGAGGGTGGGTATGGGAAAACCAACACCTTCAGCAGATATCTGAAAAACTATACAGTGAAGCAAAAATAACAGTGCACAACTCTGAAGTCAGCCAGCAATGATATAAAATTAGTCAAACAACAATTACCAGTACACAACTCTGAAGTGCCAGAAAAATATAATCAGCTCTGTATATCGCCAGATAGTTTGAAGAGAACTCTTTCAGGACACAGGAAGGCTCCAGCAATGATATGCAGACTTTTTTACTAAGAGGGTCTAACTTTTTGCAAGTAATCCTTGAGATGGTCAGATAACACACAGGATGTAAAACCAGTTATACCAACTTAAGACACAGAGAAATAGGGGGAGGGGGAGAAACACCTTCAGCAGAGATTTGAAAAACTATACAGTGAAGCAAGTTTGGACTTTTTGTACTGGAAATTCTTTAACTTCTGACAATTGTGAAATAATTCTGAACAACTTCAAACTGTTTTTTGTCATAATAGCATAGTTTGACGGAGTTTGGTTATGTGTGGCCATATATCACTAGAAACTTTGTGCTTATTGGGATACATTATGCAGTACTATCAGTTTATTATTCTGGATATTGTTCTTTCACCATACTTGATGGATCCTAACTCTGATACCCTCCCAGCAAATCCAACTCCACCCAAAAGAAAAAAATGCATCAACCTATGGTTATTCTTTTGGGGCCACTACTTGGTCTATAGCCCACTTACCTTTTGTCTATCTACCTGTAAGGTAGCTTTGCCAGCCACTGTGTTGTGAGGGTTTGACAAATCCTCCAGGGCTGTTACAGTACCTGGTGCAGGTATGGGAGAACCAAACTCTTTAGGTGTAGGATTATTCAGGCTAAGAGACCTTTTGCCAGACGCAATACTCTGTTCCCAGATATTTTATCTAGTTCAGAAATTCACAAGAAAAAGAAACAGAACATTCATCATATAGCTCATAATAAGATTGCAACTGTTTATAAGGCTGACGTCGTTTCTGTGGCTAAGAGTTTTCAGCAGACAGCTAATTCTGGTGGGTGTGTTCCATACATGGCTGTATTGCTAGTTTGACTAGAGACCTTTCAGTTTTAAAGAATGATGAGGAATCTGATGAGGACAATGGGGATTTCCTAGGTGGCACCAAATCCAGTTACTGTGATTCTTCAAAAGGTGAACTTGGGCATAAGCCTAAACAAAGGTTCCATTTTCTTCAGATGATCACTAGATTTAGTGATGTGTTTGCTTGGGAGCAGTCAGGAACTACCCCAGTGCTAGATAGGGTGTATGACCTTATAGAGGAAGGAATATCTAATTTTGTGGCAACCCCTCCTGTCTTACTGGCTTGGAATATGTTTATAAAGGTTCCTGCAAGACACCAGTATCTTTTCCAGCAGTCCCTAGAAAGAGTCAGAGAAAATATAGGGTCTGTTTGGAGATGTCAGGTCCCTTTTATCATTTGACTGTTGTGGTCTCCTTAGCTGCCTGCTCAAATAAAAAGTTCTTCACTTCATCTAATCCAACACATCCTGATAAAAAGGGAAAATGGCAAGATCTTCATGGCAAAAGAATGTCTCTTTCTAATAAACCAGCCTTTAAAACATTAAATTATTAAGGCTGTTATGAGATTTATTTTACAGTATGCATATAGTTTGGATGATATTCCTTAATTCTTACCTATAGAGCAGCAGTCTTAGATGAATGAAATTGTTTCTAATTTGTGCTTGAATATACAGATACAGTCTTGAGCATTGCTGCTGCTTCTGCCATATTAAGATGATATGCCTGGTTGCATAATCAGGACTTTTTTAATGGTGCACAAGCTGAAGTTTAGAATGCACCTTTAGGTTCTGAATTGGTGTTTGGACCCTCTGTTACACAAACAGTGAAATGATAGAAGCAAATGAATGCATGGGGTATCTAGGGTAGTTCATGTATGCAAGTTCTCCCCAAAGAAGGCGGCATCCTTCAAAGGACAGAACAAACAAAAAATTCAACCAAAGTCAGGGTTGCAAAAGGAAATGGCAAGAAGATAAGTCTTTGAAACAAAACAAGACAAGCTCCTTTCTGAAAACTGATCACCCCCTGCAAAAGGATGACTATGCAGAGTCTCAGAGCACCTCTACCCTTGCTCCAGCCCTTCCTTCTCTTCCTCTTTCCCCCAGGCTTGTTCTCAACCCCTCAGCCTGGTTGCAAATGGTCTCAGACAAATGGGTATTGAGAATAATTTGGATAGGATGCAATTGGCAGTGAATAGAATATGCTGTGCCTTTCATGGCAATTCCCCCACACCCACCAGACCAGAACGAGCTGTTTCCTCCAGTGCTCCATCACATGGTAGAAGCAGGGGGTCATGAAGCCAGTGCTTGCAATACACGCAGGCAAAGGATTCTTCTTCAGAATCTTTTTGGTACCAAAAAAACCAGCACTCCTGGACCTCCAGGATGGCTGCACATTGATCAGTGGCTTAAATTTAGCTCTCCAAGTGTGAAAAAAGAAGCTGAGAGATAAGGACTAAGAACTCTGCCACTTTTAGTAAATTCAGTTACTGACTTTTAAGTACACTGCCTGGGTGCCAGCAAAGATGAAACTAAGAGAGCCTGAAAGAAAACTAACTAGAAAAGGTGAAAAGAAAATCATATTGTGAAGGATCCTGCAGCTGTTCACTAAAAGAAGGTTCAGGCTCCAGTTTTTGTGCAAGGCAGGGCTCCCAGTATTCTAGAGGAAAAATAAGTTGGGTATACACATCTGATTAAATAAACAAAACATTGAAGGAGTATATCAACTCAAATGACAAAAGGCTGGAAAAAATGGAAGAAGCTTTAAATATATTCAGATGAACTGATAAAACTGTCAAAATCAGAGACTGAAATGAAGAAAAGGCTGGCTGACTATGAAACTACTCATGAAAAGTAATTAAAAAAAATGGTAGAATTAGAGGACAGAGCACACAAGAAAAATGAGAGATTTTTTTCTGTAACAGAGAAACTGGAAGGAACAAACTGTATTAATTTTATAAAGACATAATAAGCAACTAGACTGGTATTCCACATGATTTGTTAATTAAAAGGGCACATCATGTGTATGCTGCAAACCTAGCCATGATAAAGCAGCCAAGACCTGTATTAGTAAAGATGCATTCCTTCCAGTAGAAGAGTTGATCTTGGCAAACTTGTGGCAGAATGGAAAAATATTATAAGATGTAGACAGCAGAGTGTTTGTGGAAATGATTATTTACTGTACACCAGTTAGAAGAGAAGATTTTTTTTCCAGTGTTCATGGAATGTCAAGAAGCAGGTGTGAGACTCAAGCTGCTGTATACCGCTGTCTTAAGAATATTCTTCCTGGAGAATCAAAGTGTTTTTTGATGTAGAACAGGATAAAGAGAAAATACAAAAATGTGTTCAAAAAGTGAACTATCAATCAGAAGGAGATTCTGCTTCTGTTCTTCTGATGATAAAACTCATAGAGAGACTTTGCCAGTGGGGCCTTTTCCAATGTTCCAAAGGAAATGTTTGAGAGAGAGAGAGAGAAAAGCACAACAGTTGACTAGAAGAACTGGCAGTACCTTCAAATTGAACCAGAGTCTGGAGTTGGGAGATGTAGATGAAAAAGCAGATGACCAGTAACAGGGAAATTAGTGAATAAATGTGAGATTACAACACATCAGTCACATTTTTGAAATAAAAAATAGAAAGGGTGGACTTTGTTGACTTGTTAGGCTTGTGGGAGATGGAAAGGCTTTTGCCCTACTTCATGTCAATCTTTGGAAGTTCACTAAGGAAAGGAAAAAAAAAGGTAACTGTAAGTAAAACTATTTACATTTTTAACAATATTGCTATAAAGCTTTTCATGATATAAATTACATGTTGTATAGTAAAGCCTGTTCAATTATTGCTGTATGTGATAAAGATACTAAACTGAGCACATGCTTTTTTTGCTTTCTTTTTTGTTAGTATTATGAAATGTAGGCATTATAGTGCAGAAAGAGAGAAAAGGCTGGATAAATGCATGTAATCTTGGGTTGATGAGTTGGGGATAGGGAGCACAAGTACACAGATCATAATATATGTAAAGTTAATTTGCATAGGTGAATGTCTGGATTAAGTTCCTTGTCTTAATCTAATAAGTTTGTAGTAGAAATAAGTAAATAAGACAATACTGAGTGCAATGAAAAGTTTTCCTTTAGGATTAAAAGTTTCAGTATGTCTTTAGAAGCATGCAGCTAAGGGCAACATTTTCTTCTTATTTTTCCATGTAGACAAGCTGATTATAGGGCAATAAAAAACAAAACACTGGTTTCTACAAGAATAAAAGTTAATGCATTCTGAAAGAATGCAAGTTGTTTTTCACATCTGGGAGGGGAATAAAGATGATAAAAACAGAATAAGTAGGAGCACAGGGAGCAACATGAGTCTTTAGCGTACATAACCTCAACATTAGGTTAGATAAGGCCTGTGTTTGCAGCTGTCCATTTGGGACAGTTATTCCTATTAGGAGGATTAAACTTCAATATTTGAAGATGACTTTCTTTGTGCTTGTATTAAGTTAAAATATTATAGGGATGTTCTGGGAGTGTTTGTTTTTTTGTTTGAGAGTTTTCATTAAAATAAACAGTATTGTAAAATATGACATAGTTAGAATGGAGATAAGAAAAATCATATAAAGGGATGAACCAGTCAAATGTAAGTGGGTGCATGCATCACAAAACCTGGAAATGGACATTTAAAATGCTGTCATGCATCATAGGTAGGAATAATAACTTGTCTTAATGGAATCCACAATGCAGGTCGCTCAGAAAACAGAAAATAAGAGGTGACTTGAAGAAATTTTTAATGCACAAGCCACAAACTTTACTAACTACATACACACATAAATGCACTTATAGGACCAGTGTTTTCGTCTCTCCTCATAAAGACGTCATCCGATTACCTAGAATCCTATTTTACCATTTATATACTCCCTCACCTGTATAAATTAATCACATTGGTTTAAACAACTTTTTATTTTTTATTAGACAATCAGCTCCTCTCCTTTTCCCTCATAAAGCAACATACAAAGAAGTATTTAAAAAAAAACATTAAATATCATGTCATTACACAAAATTATTTGTTGATAAATAAAGTTAAAACATTTCCTTAAAAACATGTTGTTACATAAATACTTTCACATTCATTAAATACTTTCATTGAAATACAAAAGTAAAAACTAGTAAACTTGTTTAAAAGTTATAAAAAACAATGTTATTGCATCATCTAGTGGCATTGTTAAGAACTGCATCATAAATAAAAACTATAGCTTAGCAGATCTCAACTTTAGTAATGGCACAATAGATATAAAATCATTTAAACCAGGGGGGCTTGATGCTTGCCACCAAAGTTCCATGAATTCTATTTTCTCCTCCCATAGCCCACCCCTGATTTCTTTTGGTATTTGTTCCAAAACAAGAAAGTTGAAATTTGCTTTTGAGCATACCTTTATGTGTTTGTATAAAGCATTGGTTTCCTTTTTATTCAATATATCATATTTGTGTTCATAGATCCTTCTCTTAAGTCTACGTTCAGTTCTACCAATGTAGAAGGATCTACACTCAGCACACAAAGTGAGGTATACTATCCCCATAGCTTCACAGTTAAAGTATCCAGGGCTATATACCCATCTGTTCCTACCCTCAATAAAAAGTTTATCTGTGTTGGCTATAACTACTATCTATATTATCTTGGAATGTAAATGGTCTGACAGGTAAAGAATATTTACTTATACTAAGAAATGCAGAGTGCAAAGATCAATGCTGCAGGAGACACATTTGGAAAGAACTGAACATGTGAATTTGATAAAGACAAAAAATTCATGATGGCTATTCAGCAGAATATCACTGACAAAGGAAAAGAGGAGTACTTATATTAATTACCGGAGGAGCCCCAAGAATGATGGGGGGGGGAGATAATGGTAGATTTGTGCTAGTAAGGGGCTACTGGTAAGAGCTGATGATTAAGCTGGCATGTATTTATACTCCAGCTAAAACTGCTGTTACTGCTATGGAGCTTAAGAAAATTTGGGGAGAAGTAATTAACTTTCAGCAATGAATATTACTTATAGGTGGGGACTGAAATTTGATTTGCAACAATAAGGATGCATCTGGGGGGGGGGGGGCTTAGAAGGAAAATATAACAAAAGATGGTAGATTTTTGAAGAAATTTATGAAATTATTTGGTATGGAAGATGTGAATTCAGTAGTAGGGAACTAAACATTTATGTATTATTCCCCAAGGTGCAATAACTGGTCTAGACTAGACAGAAATCATATTTTACAGGAACATGTGCATTTGAGAGCTTTGACACACATCCAATAACAATTTCAAATCATTCACCAAAAATTACTAAGATAAAAAAGGCAGAGTAATGCAGTAATGATGAGACACTGGCACTTCCCTACATACCTGTTAGAGAGGGGTTTAAGGAATGGGTGGTGGAAATTAGTTGGGAGTTTTTAGGGAAGATCAAAAGTACTCTTGAAGTTATAGCTAGGGAGGGGGATGGAATGAAAGTGAAGTTTAAAAATTAGGAAGAAATAAAAGAAAAAGATTGGGTTAAGAAGCAGTAAGAATTATTTAGAGGGTCTGACAAAGGTTAAAGTATTAAACAAATAAGGAGACTCTCACAGAACAAGAGGATGTGCAATTACAGAGTGAAAACAGAAAATAAGGGAGTAGATGCATCATATTCATGAGTTTAAAAAGATTGCTGTTAAGCAACTGTTTTTTGATAATACCTCTAGAGCAAAAACTTTTAGCACAACAGTTTAGACAACAGAAGGTTGAATGGGTTGTTGCCAAACTTATGGAGCCTATAACAAAATAAATAAATAACCAGAGATCTGTAGAGGTATTAGAGATATTTCAGAAATTTTATGAAAAATTGTGTAAAGCAGAGAAATAGGAAAATCAAGAAAAAGTACAAATGGAAATATTTATGGAAGAGTTAAATAGGCCAAGGTTAAAGGTAGATTAAGCTCAATAATTAGCAGGTAAGATGGGAGGAGATGAGATACAAATGGTGATGTATAATATCTGTTGGAAAGTCTGCAGGGATAGACAGTATTCCAGTTGAAGTTTGGAAGCTAAGAAGGAAGAAAGTCATAGAGATTTGGAAGGTTTTGTTGAACAGTATTTTAGAAGGAGGGGAAGCACTAGCATCTTTGAAAAAAATATGGTGGCTTTAATACCTAAAGATGGTAAAGGCCCATCAGATTCAGCTTCATTTCAATTTTAAACCACTGTTATAATAGATGTAATAGAGTACAGTAGAATTGATAGAAATGGGTCAATGTGGTTTTGTGGTGGGGAGGCAAACAGTTCATAGCATTAGAACAACAATGATGCATCAGAGGGAAGCAGAAGGGTAGGAAATATTGCTGCTGTTATTGGTGGATCTTGATGCAGAGAAAGCATTCAACAGCAGTGGGATTTTGAGTATGGCAATGGAAGCATTTGCATTCCCTGATACAATAATAAGGTTAATTAGGAGGATATATGAGGGATCAGAAGCAAAAATCAAAGTGTGAGGGTTCTTTTCTAACAAGTTGTGTCTGAAAAGAAGAACCAAATGGGGTGTCCTGTTTTCATTTTTATTTGTTTTATATTTAGAACCACTGGCAAAGAAAATAAAGGACTTACAAATTCAATGATATAATTGGTATGGTAATCAAGAAAAGTTGCCTTTATTTGCAGACAATAATATTTTGTACCTGATAAAACCAGAAAGGGACATCTCAGTGCTGTGGAACATTTTGAGACAGTTCCAAGTTTTTCATGATAAAAAATTAATGAAGATAAAACAAAGGCTGTAGCTGTAAACTGTGTACCCACATGTGGATTGGTTCAGCAATACCCGTATTTATGGGGACATGATAACGTATTTAGGAGTCTGGGTTAAAAAGGATTCCGTTGTGGCAACTAAGGATATGTGTGAAGAGCCTAAACAAAAGATGATGCAAAAATTGAGAAACTGGAAGTTCTTGCCTATGGATATGGAGATCAATATACAAGAATGTTTTTAGTCCTTTTAATTTTATATATAGGTCAGGCATATTTTTATCAACCAGAGTAAAAGTTGTGGGTAGTAATTGAAGGATTTTATCTGGGAGGGGAAGAAGCAAGAGTCAAGTGGGATAAGTTGATCCTTCCAATAGAACAATGTGGTTTAGGATTTCCTGATTTGAAGGGATATTTTACCCATACATAGTTAAGGCTCTTGTACATAACACAAGCAGAAAGCTACAATTCAAAGTGGAAAGGGTTGATAAGCTGGGGAGGATTCAAGAAATGAGAGCATGGGATTTTGGATGCAAATCCTTAAGGAGAAAAACAACATTCATGCAGAATATTATATTTATAAAGTAGCAGAAAGTATTCTAAGAACTAACTGGAATGGAGAAAGAAGATTCTGTTCATAGAGATGATTGCAATTAGGGGCACAAATAATAGGAAAGAGGAGGCAGGAATTTACTGGAGGAAGCTAGCAAAGGAACCAAATTATTGGGAACAAATAATTAGAGAGGGAAATGTGATAGAATGGGAAGAGGTCAAGAATATATTTGGACAGCAGGCTAGAAACTGCCTTCCCTATCAGGAATTGATATAGGAGTATAAGCAAAGAGAATGCTATAGGGGAATATTAAGTGAAAGACCTGGACTGGTTCAGTTTTCAATTGAATCTAGAACAAAAGCCACTTGTAAAAAAATGTATAATTAGTAGGGGATATAAATATTGCACAATGCCTATAGGAATCAATCAGAGGAGGTCACAAAAGTTTGGGAAGAGAGAGAGAGTAGATAAGTAATTCACAAAGAAACAATTGCATGACATATGTGTAACTCCCAAATATACAGTTTAGGATTTTGGCTTGGAAGTGTTTGCATAGGTATTTTTATATACCAAGTAGATGCCAAATAATTTATCCTCGGGTAGGTGTAAATGTCAGAGGTGTGATTGGGAAAAAGGCAACTGGGAATATATGTTTTGGGAATATAATGAGTTGGAAGACTTTAAAAGTTCCCTTTAGAGTTCAGTGTCAGAAATACTGGGTGAGTAAATGGATGTAACTAAGGAAATGATTTTTCAGGTGGGATACAGGATCTGAATTGCATAGACATAGTAAGGTCTTAAGTTTAATTCTTGTGGCTTATGAAACAACAATTACTAGAAAATAGAAATCAAAGTGTGAACAAACTACATTTGAAACATTGTAACAGAAGTAAAAGAACTGGAAATGGGACCTGTAGAAAAGGGAATGAGCAAATTACATAAGAAAATGAAAATTGTGGAAACAATACATGCCAAAAAATGGTTTGGAGGAAGAGTGAGGTTTAAGGAAAGGGAGAGTGACCAACGTCTGTAATGTTGCATTGATTATATTCAAAAAATATATGTGGTGTATCATGTTTGTAACTGTGAACATGTAAATATGGTTTGTTTTCTTTTATATAAATTTAAGTGTACCTATGTAACAAGTGATGATTCAAAAAAGGTGCTTTTTTAAATAGAGCACTCCTGGTGACCCATCTTTTAGTCATCCTTTTTTAGATGCCTTTGTAAAAGTTCCAAAATTCAAAATGCTTACCTTACAGTCAGTCCTAGTATTGGTTCCAGACCACGTTTTCATAGTAGAAGGCTTATTATTGTATTCCTATTGCTCCCAATTTCAGGATTTTTTTTATTTGCTGTGTGTTTTGCATTATCAGTTTGGCCTATTTACTGTTCCCTGAGTGTTAAAAAGTTCTGTCCTCAGTTGTTGACTATTGCAGAACCCTAGGCATGCACATTTTCCTTATTTTGACAACTTTCTAATATATGCAGATTCCACATCCAGGTATTTGGAGCCCTTAGACAAGGTTGCAACCCTCTACTCCCACCTGGGCTTCAAAATGGACCTTCAAATGACCTTAGTCATACCCTGTGAAAGAATTATTTTCCTGGGGAGCTGAATAGAAATAGTAAAAAAAGTATGGCCTTCCTGCCAGAAGAAAAAGTTCTGACTTAACTGGGTATTTTCTTGGATTTCTCTTTTTTAGATGTGGCCTCAGCAAGATGGTTCCTCAAAATTTCCAGGCCTTATGACATCAGTGATCCTCATACCACCACTATCCAGACCACACATGAGAAAAAATTCATTGATATTTGAAAAATTGTTGGAGCCAGCATCTTCATCCCAGCATTCTGGAGATGCTGAAAAGGAAGAAAAATTAAAAGAAACTTTAAGAAGTTCAAATGTAGAGGATATGAAATGGAATGAAGGAAAGCCAAATAAACTAAAACAAAATTAATCTATGAATTCTTATTTCTTTTACATCATCTGTCCATTTGGCGTCTACAGGATCTTCATAGATACTTCTCCAAAATGTATCTATTTCTTCCTTTTTTGGCGGTCTTTCAATTCTTTTTACCTTGTTTCCCAATTTTCTGTAAAACTTTTTTGGGTCATCAATAAATTGCTTATTTTGTACTTTTCCTTTATATTTACCTGCATATCTTCTAAGTTTTTTTTCTTTCTTTTATTGCATGTTTAATTAGCTGTAATAAACAATTTCTTCAAGTTTGTGTGTGTGTGTGTGTATGTGTATGTATGCTTAAGTTAATATTTTTCTAATGCTGGTCATCCATTAGCTGCAGAAACTTGTCCCCTCTCATTTTCCCTTAGGGCCATAAGTCCAGAATAGTTACTAGGCATGCAGTCAGGAGACCATTGAGGAACCTAGCTCAGTTTTCCAATTGCCTCGGAGGGATGTCAGTTTGTGACTTTCTCAAGGTCACACAGTACACAAATGAAGGTTGAGGGAATTGAATCCTGTTGTACAGGAGCTGCTCATTATCAGCTCATAGCCTTAATCCTCTGTGATAACTGCCTTAATATTTATGCTGTTAGGTTCCATAACAGTTGAGCTTTAGCTGCTTTCATATTCTAACCAGTAAAAGAGCTGTGATTCCCTAGAAACCCTGTAAGGTTTGTGCCCCTAGATGCAGAAAAAGAGGTGTGCTGCTAATAAAAATACATGTTAAGAGAGAAGAATCCCCCAAGTTGGGAGGGTGGCCTAATGGTTAAGGTGTTTGCCTTGCAAACACAAAGTGCAGGGTTTGAGTCTTACAAGGGATAATCGGCTAGGCTTGCAATGGCCCGCAAGGGCAGTTAGCTTAGTACTAATCTATGAATCTATGAAATTAAGAAAGGCTCCTAATTGGTCATCTGGGGTGCCTTCTGTGTGGAGTCTGCATGTCCTCCCTCTGTTCACATGGATTTCCTGTGGTTGCTGTGGTGTTTTCTCCCACATTACAAAGACATGCAATCGATGGATTAGACACACCAAATTGGCCATAGCTATTAGTGTGCATGTGAGTGTAAGAACTGCTGTGCCAGGGCTAGCCGCTAGGTGGTGTAAACCATGGCTCTAGATTATTGTCACTGTTGTCACTGTGACACCCTGAACCTATGTGCAAAAATGGGAAAAAGGGGTTATGGATGGATGGATGAATGAAAAACACCTGTCCCAAGTACTTTGGACAAAGATTTAGCCCTGGGTAAGAATTAGTAATATGTGTAGCCCGAACAAACACCAGCCTGTTTAACAACAGGAAAAACAATAATCTTCCTTAAGAGTGACCCTGTAAGCCATCCTAAAAAACTGTAGACCAACAACTTGCCTTTTGATTATGTATAAACTATATACTAGAACTGATACAGACAGAGTTTATAGTCATTTAGGAAAAAAAAACTCCATCATGACAATAAAGCAAAAGGGTAACAAAGTTCATATGCAACAAAGAACTATTGCTGCTAAATAAAGCCATAACAAAAAAAATGTAAAAAAAAAAAAAAAAGGAAGAATCTAAGTGCAGCATGAATAGATTATTGTGACAAACACCACTGTTAACAATATGTGATGGGTACCAATATGTGTCGTCCCCACGCTGGGCCAGTAATCAAGGAGCCTGAATCCTCATCACTGACACTGGAGAGGGACATGGAATACAAATGGATACACTCAGTATTTCCAGATGCAGATCTCTCTGCATTCCCTTAAGAGCACACAGGGAACACAATCAGCCCGAGGTCTGGATGTTTCTATATTTGTCTCCCTTCAGATCCCCAGTAAAACTCCCCCAGTGGTACAGCTGTAGGGTTAGGTCTTCAGCTGAGTGTCGAAGCCAAGTCCTCCAGCACCCTCGCTGTAAACCTCTGCCCCAATTAGATGACACACACACACACGCTCTTTAAGATTTAATTTTCACACAAGCCACTCACCTGGGAAAAGCTGGCACAGGTTTACTAGCTATGCCCCCTTTTGCCCAGACTATCAGATTTGCTGCCACCAGATGGTCCACAGTCAGGTACTCTAAGGCACTTAACAAAGGGTGTCCAATTACACTGTGTAATATTAACACTAATACAAATGATAGTAGTTCAACAAGATGGCTAGGCCTTCTAGAGTGGCCCACACAGTGTCATTAAATAAATATAATTTCTTTCAAATGTTAGTAAGTACCAGCCACAATGTTGTTGTTGTTGTTTCTTTCGGCTTTTCCCGGTTAGGGGTCGCCACAGCGGAACTCCGGTCCGCTAATGATTGGCAGTTGATTTTTACGTGCCGAGTGGCTGGCCCTGACGCACAACCTTCAACGAAGGTACGCCTATTCACGCATGTCTCCACACAGAAGACGCTCTAGCTGAGAATTGAACGGGACAACGTCTTGCTGTGAGGCGACAATGCTACCACAGCACCACCACCGCAGACTAAGTACCAGCCACAATAAAAGTTTTAAATATATTAAATAATAAATAATAAAAGTACATGAAAATACTGAATATATTCACAGGAAACCTCATAGTTCAAATCACAGAAAATATTGAAAGCCACACTGATGGACAGATTCATGCAAATAAAGAAAAACAATCCCTAAACTAAGCTTCATTATATCCCTGACTGAATCTTACAGAATTTTACTGTTCCCTAGTAACTTACTTTGGCAAGGTAAGATGAAATGCATGAGCAGTCTTTCTAGTCAGGCTCCCAAACAGAATACTCTATAGTCCGAGATTTCTCTTTGTAATATCTAAAATATAATTTCCAAGAAGGTTGGCAGAATTACCTCATCTGGTCACCTGACTTTAAGATCCCACAGTATCCCCCTTTGAAGGTGAGACAGGAATTGAACATATAAAACACACTACAAAACAGTCCTGGATAAAGAGCCTCCTCAGAATCAGCAACTATGTAAAAAAAAAAACAGATAAGGCTCACCATGGCCAAAAATAAAACTGTTTATTAACTGCAGTAAAAGTAAGCGCTTTCACGTTTTGCCAACACTTCTTCAGACTTCAAACAATGAACATTCAAACATTTTCCATTCAAATAGTGATGTTTGAAGAAATCAACCAATCGCAACTATCTCAATGTTATCACATGTTGTATCACATAAAATTCATTAAAAACAAAATATATACATACATAAACTACTACATCCATCACATAATACATACATAAATGCACTTAAGTAAAACCAGAATTGGCACAAGGGATGCCCATGGCAACCCCTTTTCTTTGTAAATAATATGTATTGTCATATATGAACACATTGTTATTCAATACTAATTCTAGTAACGTTAGAATCTTAATAATCAGACCCCTCGGTAGCCCTTTCTCAATTAAATATAGTCTCACAAATTCCATCCCTGTATCATTGGGAATTGTTGTGAATAAGGATACATCTAATGTAACTAATAACTTATCATTCACATCATTGCTAGAAGAAAGATATTCACCATAACTTTCTAAAAACTCCTGAGTGACTTTTAATATGGTTATAGTATTATCAACAACTGGTCTAAGGTGCTTTTCAATAAAAATAGATGCAGGTTTGGTGAGCCAACCACCACCTGAGACTGTAGGCCTCATAGGTGGTTTCATAAGAGTTTTGTGTATCTTAGGAAGTCCCCTCAAAGTGGGGACCACCGGTTGTTCAACCAAAAGATATTTATATAGTTCACCATCTATAGTGCTACATAAAAATGAATCATACAATTCAGAATGCATGTTTTTAATCAATCTATCTAATGACATGCTATTTAACAACAAATAGGTGTCAGCATCATCTAATATAGTCATCATAGTGTTGCAATACATGTCATGATCCAAAACTACAATAGCACCTCCCTTATTGGCTTGTCTAATAACTATATCATTGTTGTCTTGTAGTTTCTTAATAGAGCAAACTCATCATAAGTCAAATTATAATAATCCGGTTTACTATTAGATTGATACAACTCAAACAAATCACACTCACATGCCTTTTCAAAAGTGTCAAGCAGAGGATGACTTTGAGGTATAAAAGTGGACAGTCTCTTAAAAATGTTTCTAACTTCAACATCACTATTACTAAATAGTATTTTTAAATTCACATTTCTAATAAACATTTTGATGTCCAATAGGACATCAGTAATATCAACAGATCTAGATGGTATAAACGAAAGGCCATGATTAAGCAAAGACCTTTCACTTTTTGTTAAAGTATAACTAGATATATTGACTACTAAATCCTCGATGTTGGTTTCAGTACTTTCCTTTGAAACTCGTACCTGTCCTCTGATGTTTTGCGCTTCCAGGTATACCCCTGTGGAAACCAGTTGGCTTTGTTCATCTGCCGAATAGGTAAAGGGAAAGAAACCGATGTATTATTGGCTTGTTGATCTTTAGATGTTATTTTCGACACACTGTCCACAGGCATGTAGACTAACTTGTTGGTCATTGTTTTAAAGGTTATACTATTAGTATATCCAGAAGGGCCTTCTCCTATATCTCGTTGCTCATCGCCCAAGGAAACAGTAGCAGTAGATGTAGAATCCATGTTTGCCGTTGTGCGTGATGATGTCACAGCAGTAGATATCACTGCTCGTGTAGTGTTTAAAGGTGCATCTGTCTCATTACGATGAGTACGTACATTATGGGAAGAGTTTGTAGCCTTATATACACTGTCCCTAGGCCAAGAAAAGACTTGACCATTACAGAAATCACGTTCTAATTTCTTTTTTTATCTAATAATTGTTTGTTGTCAAGAGTGGATAATCTAAGCGTGATGTTAGCCATAAAAATATATTTTTCTTCAACACTCATAAGATCTTTAAGGTCGCTCTCCATTGCCATAATGTCCTGCATTAATCGCATCTCTATACTGCTGTATTGCTCTATTAATAGAGCAATATAGCCATAGCTGGTGTCTAGATTTAATTTCTGCCACTTTGTCAATAGATCAGGGTAGGTAGTACCGAACGTTGGCATCTTGAGGACTCAGCCCTCTAGGTACTACCTTAAACATTAAGCACGTCTCCATATGTTGCTGTTGCCATTGTGTAACCCTCAGCTTCTGTAGAGTATTTTCCAGCTTACGTGTCAGCTGCATAACTTCGATATTCCTTTCAGTGTTCAATATATGTGTCCATCTCTGGTTAGCTCCTGTGTAGTGTATTTGAGGAGCGGATTTTCAGACATCACAATGACTCCTTTCAACATGCTGTTATCGCATATCCCACCATCTAATCGTTCAGCCATGTCCCAGGAACCGTAAAGAACCAAGTACTGTATAAAGCACACTACAAAACAGTCCTGGATAAAGAGCCTTCTCAGAACCAGCAACTATATAAAAAAAAAACAGATAAGGCTCACCAC
This sequence comes from Protopterus annectens, assembly GCF_019279795.1. Lineage (NCBI taxonomy): Eukaryota > Metazoa > Chordata > Ceratodontiformes > Protopteridae > Protopterus > Protopterus annectens. The sequence continues at coordinate 1,203,158,152 of NC_056747.1, read as the reverse complement.
GGCCAAAAATAAAACTGTTTATTAAATGCAGTAAAAGTAAGCGCTTTCATGTTTTACTTATGTGATGGATGTAGTAGTTTACGTATGTATATATTTTGTTTTTAATGAATTTTATGTGATGCAACATGTGATAACATTGATATAGTTGTGATTGATTGATTTCTTCAAACATCACTATTTGAATGGAAAATGTTTGAATGTTAATTGTTTGAAGTCTGAAGAAGCGTAAAACGTGAAAGCGCTTACTTTTACTGCAGTTAACAAACAGTTTTATATAGGAATGGTTAATGAGAGGTGAATTGAATCCAAAAGATGAAAGGTTAGTAATGGCAGCCCAAGATAGTGAATTACATACACATTGGTTTATCAAAGTCTACTGAACATGTCAGAGAAATAAGACAAATGCAGGTTCTGTAAAAAATCAGATGTAATAGTCCAGGAAAAAGGCAGAAGTAGCATTAATCATTGAAATTGCTACAACTTGTGATTACAGTGTCTTGCATACAGAGAGAGAGACACAGTCATGAAATACCAGGATTTGCAGGCAGAAATGACAGCAATGTAGATGAAGGGCACCCAGACAATTCCAGTAGTAGTAGGATCAACAGGTCTAATAAAAAAAATAATTTACAGTCATATTTAGATATGCTACCGATAAATGTAATGCGATATGAATTACAGGAGGAGTCAATTCAGGGTACATTTCAGATGCTGTAGAGAGCTCTTTTGGCTAAAATCAAAGACTTAAACATCATACCATGACATAGGAATGGGGTCCATTCCCATAATGATAGTAGAAACCCAGAAGACTTGAAGAAATTAAAGTGTGCAAAATTCATAGATACTTGGAAGAATTGTTGGAAGCAACCCCTTCATCCCACAGATTTCCAGGTTAAGCAGGAACTGTAGATGTGGAGGGATCAACTGTCTCTGAATCCAGGACTCTCTTTCTGTCTTAAGATCCCAATCCAGATTTTTCTTGGAGAACAGTGTCCATGGGATTCCAAATGCAAGGTATATGGGGTCTTCGGGATACACCAAAGCACATAAACATAAAAGAGTTGTTGGCATTGTTTCATGCCTTAAAAGTTATTCACTACTTGTGGACTCTGGGTCCTCTTCTAGTGGTCACAGACAACACTACCATGTTGTGGTACCTGAACAAGCAAGAGGGTACAAGATCATACTGTCTTTAACAGTTGGCAGTAATGGTCTGGGCAGTGGCTGTATAGCATTCTTTGACTCCTCAGGCCTCATACATTCCATCACAGCAAAACACAGTGGCAGATCCTGGATAGACCCTCACAAGTGGAAGTTCCATGTAGAGGTCTTCCAAGACTTGATCCAGATGTGGGGAACACCTCAAGTAGATCTGTTCATCTCCTATCAAAACAGACAACTGAAAAAAATTCTGTTAAAGACATCCTTGCAGACATGCTTGGAAGGCAGACTATCATTCCCATGGTCTGGAATGTTTCTGTATGCAGTTCCACCCTTTCTAATGATTCCCAGGGTACTTATAAAGATTCACTCATCAGACTGGATGTGCTCACACAGTATCAAGGGTGAATGGTACACCCCAAATTAGAGCAATTGCAATGGACAGCCTGGATTATTCTAGTTTAGGCACTTGATCCATGAGAATGTGTAGCAGGTATTTAACGAGGCAAGAAAACTTTCAACTAGAAAATCTTATGTTTACAAGTGGAAGAAGATGTCTTGGTAGTGCTTAGCCAATAATAGAGGTCCTTAAAGGGTTTTGACCCTTCTGTTGTTGAAATATTAGTATAAGCTTCCAAGAGATGGTGTGTTATATGCATCTATCAACATGCATCTTGTGACTGTCTTAGCTTGTCTGCCTGTGGATCCCCTCTCTCTTTTTCTGGTTGAACATTTTATGAAAAGAGAGGTGCATGTGAGTCCGACTGAAAGCAAATTCCTCTTCTGTGGGATCTCATCTTCTTGAAAAATTTACTTTACCTCCTTTTAAACCTGTCTGTCATGCTGATTTACAGTTAATTATTTGAAAGACTGTTTTACTGATTGCAATGACACCTGAAAAGCAAGTCTCTGTGCTGCATGTAATCACGGTGGGCCAACCCTATCTGATTTTTCACAAGGACAGGATTGTGTTACGTACCAGTCCATCATTCATGCTTAATTTTTTTTCTGAATTTACCTTGAATCAAGCCACCATTCTCCTACTGTTCTGTCCTGATCCAATAGACAAGGAGAAAAGATTCTGCATACCTTAAATGCTCACAGACCGCTCAGGTACTACCTTGACATAACAAAGCCCTTTAAGAATGCAGAACAGCTATTTGTCTGCTATATGGGACCTAAGAAAAGTTGAATCTATCTCTAAGCAAGCTAGTGCATGATGGTTGCCTCTCCTATTGCTTTCTGTTACTGCCACCATAGTAAATCTCTTCCAGGTAAAGTTAACACTCAGTCAACTAGGACTTTATCCCTCTTTGATGGCATATTGGAAAAGGATGAACTCTATAAGCATTCTAGAGGCAGGAACCTTGTCCTCTGTGTATACCTTTACAAAGCACTACAAACTGAATTCCTTTTCAAGGTCAGAGCAAGCTTTGCTAGGACTATTCTCCAGGGGGTCCAGGATCCCTGTCCATGTACCTCTCAAGTAGGGTAGGCTTTGCAAATCTACCAAATGCTGCTACCATGGCAGTGGGGACTTCAAACATCTACTGGTTCAGTAAGTAGGACTTGTGCAACTGTGCTTTCTTTAGATTTTCCTCCGGAGCAGTTAACATTTTCTGACAGTGTAGCCAAAATAAAAGATTTGTTTCATTGGGAATAGAATAAAATCCCTGCTTCTCACCAAAAGTATTATGATTTCTTACAAGTAAATTTTCCTCAGCCTGCAGCTGACTTCCTGTTTCATTAGTTAGAGAGGACATTTTCTTAACAACTTGCAAAATGTTTGACAGTAAACTTCCTTCTCCCCCAAAAAGTCTGAAAGTACCTCAGACACAAATATTTTCTAAACCCAGATCAGATCCTGCAGTGATTTCCATATTAAAGCCATCTAATACTAAACATATTGTGAATGGTAACCCCATTTCCCATGACAAGGATGGGAAAGCTTTTGATAAATATGGGAAGAAAGTTTATTCTTCTGTCGCTTTAATTTTCAGTATTCTGAACTGCCAGCTGACAGCTTAAAATCTGTACAGGCTTCTTCTGAGAATGTGAAAAAGTGAGAAAGTCAGCCATTAGCACTTTATTAAATTCCTTAATTGTGTATGTTTTTCGGGTAACCAAACATTCTTTAATGTGTTCTTATTATTCTGCTGATGCTGTATCCTAAGCTACTGTTATTGTTTCAGTTATGAGAAGATTTGCTCGATTACATTCTCAAAATGTACTAGATCTTAAAGCTGAGTCCTAAAAAGATATGATGAAAAATGGAAATTGATTCAAAGGGTAACCCATATCTTTTAATTCTGTTTTTTTTAACTTCAGTAAAGTCTTTCCTTCCTATTCAGAATTTTTTTCAAGAAGCAAAATGAATAGTCTCAGCAAAGTTCAAGCAAACATAATTTTAAAATACAAAGGTGAGGCAGCTCAAAGAAGAAAGGGTGAGCATGCCAGAACAAAGGACAGTACAAAAGTCAAAATGACTACTTGTCCATTCAAGATTCCCCTCCCTCTCACACTGGCAATCATTTAAGTCTTGCTATCAGTATTCTTCTCCAGCGGAATCAGATTATCAATCTCAATCCGGCATATTCATCCTTTTTCCTTCCAAATTCCTGTTCTCAAGTTCATCAAGAATTAACTCTTACGGTTAGCTAATAGGTTCTTGCTAAATCCAAACCTCTCAGTCAGTCACAACAACTGCTTTGGACTTTGCTTTGGGTGAGGTGGGTGGTATCATTCTGTCAAGGTACCAAAGTCCAGGGCATGTGGGCGTCTCATTTCAGGCACAAGCACATACGTATCAAGAATATGATTGTGCTAATTAAAGCCTTTGAAAGCCCTAAAGCAGCTGTGGGCTCACTGACATTTGCTAGTGATAACAGACATTATCACAGTGATGTGGTATATAAAACAAGGGAAGACAAGATCCTACCCCCTTTCAAGGCTAGCCATGATTGCCTGGTAGCTGGCAATGCAGAAGAGTACCACTTCTCAAGCCACATGCATCTCATCAGAGCAGATCACCATAGCAAACGCCTTAAGCAGATCCAATAAAGGCCCTCATGAGTGGATGATAAACTCAAAGGTCTTCCTGGAAATTGTACACCTGTGGGGAACTTCCAACGTTTGATCTGTTTGCTTCTTAACTAAACATGTAACTAAAGCAATTCTGCTCCAAGACAACTTACAAAAAGGCCTGTAAAACAGATGCATTCTCTTTTCCGTGACCTAGAATATTCCAGTTTGTCTTTTCCCTCTTTCTTCTGTTACCTAAAGTGCTTCTAAAGATCAAGACAAACTTGCCAGAGATGCTTCTAGTGACTCCTTTTTCACCCAGACAGCACTGGTTTTCCCTACTCATGCACCTGGCCAGGGGCAATGACCAAAAACTTCCTCACAGTGGATTTGCTCGTATAGAACACAGGATCCTTAATTCATCCCAGTATTACAAATCTCCACCTGACTCTAAGGATAAAAGGTTTTGAACACATTTAGGCACCTTTTTTCTGAGAATGTGCAGGATGTGTTAAGAGAAGCTTGAAAACCTGTTTTGCAAAATGGAAAAGAATTTTTAGTTGGTGCTCTAAAAGGGAACAGAATCCTTGATCAGGGGCATCTTTAGTTATTCTAGACGGCTGTCTGAAGCTGTTTAGTTCTGCTTCTCACACCTGGTAAAGGCATCCCTTCAAAGAAAATCAGGGCTCAAACCAGAGATGGGGCTATTTTAGTGGTTTTTAAGAATGAGGTGGATTCCATGTTTATTTTAGAGGCGGCGACTCCTCTCATGCTTTTGCCTCTCTTTAGGCAAGAAAGTTTTGATTTTTGGCACACCTATATGTTTTTCTTATACCAGCATGTATTCTCATACTAAGAGCAGACATATGGTGCAAGAAGAGTGAGCCCAAAGCTTTATAGACTGACTAGATGTCTGATATCCTTGGCAGGATATCTCCCATATAGTTATAGCTACTACAACAGTTCTGCTGTTCATATACACAACTGTATTGTTTTTTGGCACCCCAGCTGATTTGACATGCATCGGTCAGTGGAGCTATTCTGGCACTTTTCAGAACGTTTGACAAAATCTACTCTAGTTAACAAATGTTAAATTAATTAAAATGCCATATATTTGAAGTACAGCGTAACATTGCTACTCCTTGATTGTACTGCATGGAGTTAACTTCCATTTCAGACTGCAATTATATTATTCATTTATTTGTTTGCACTTTTTTTTTACCAGTTGTTTCATACTAGTTCTTGCCAATTTTCAGCAGCAGCCAAGAGAGAGAGAATTCTGGGTAAAACTTGAAGTGGTGGTCATACAGATAAATGTTTTCTGTGAATTCATAAAGGAAAATACAGCAAAAATGTTAACACAAATTTCTTTACAAGATAAGCAGGTTAGTAGGACAAGTAATTGCAACTGTATGCTTGGATGAGGGTATCAGAACAAATATTAGCTCCTTATCTACAACAGTGAGTATAGTCCTCAATGAGCTAATGATGGCCTTTATCTGGACCGAGGGTAAAAAATAAAGAGCAGGAAAGGTCTATTAATTACACAACAGAGCATCTGTATGATAGTGCTACTACTGACTGGTATAGGTACATGATAGTGATTTAGCAAACTTTGAAGATAAAATAATGCCAGTGATCTAATAGCATTTTGAGCTGTGGCTATTTTGCAGTGAGTGGCACAGCATCTAACAGATGTTTTTTTTCTTAGATCACTGTTGCAGTATTCCATCACTTGTGGGTTATCATGCTGTGGATAACTTGATGTTTGTCTTGGGTGCCAAAGCCAAAAAACCTTCTTGACACACACTACATCTGGTATATGACCTCAACCCATGGGTATAGGGATAAATAAATGGATGGAGCATAGGATTGTCAGAGTTTCTTGTCACCAGTCCAAACACAGACGCTTCACTAACATCAGTCTGAATTATGCATCGTTGTTATGCCCCCACTGTCGAGGCTTGGTCAGATCAGTGCCCCATTGGTAAACATTTTTCTTTTTTCTAGCTTTAAAGTTTGCTTATGACAGCTAAGAGAGGGAAGTGGGACTGTGGAAGTCAGATGCCCTACAAAGATCTCCACTCTCAGTGTTTTATTGCTTAGGGGCTGAACATGATTATCATAATTGCAAAATTTATCAGTCATTTGTTCCTAAGACCCTTCATACCAGGTTAACTTTCCTTAATACCTATCTTGAGAGCCAACATCAAGAGTCTCATGCTTTTCAAAATGAGGGAACCCTTGGCTTCTGATATCCCCTCACGCCAAAAATGAAGTTCAAAAAACAAACTAGATACTTCCAGTCTAACTTAGCTGTACCTGCTATGATATAACAAGAATCCATGATATGCCTCAGCTCTGTAAAGTCCTCTACTGTAGCTCCACTGGAGGCTGGTATAGCAGCTCTCACTAACACATCTCACAATACTGAATCTTACCACTGTGAGATAAGGGGAACCCAGAGTGATTATTTTGAAGAGATGAGGTACCCAGTTACCTTAGTAAGGTTAACAAGGTTCAGCACCACCACTCTTTGTTCAACAGGACATCCTAGTGAAGAAGAAGCAAAAAAAAAAAACAAATATGTAAACATGTCTGCCCTCAGCCGATGTCCCATGAGAAGGAATGGCTTGATTTGTTTTCAAGGCTTATATAAAGCCATTTGTCTTTGAAGTCTCCTTTTCTCTTTTCTTCTTCACCTTCCCATTCACCTTTGAAAAGGCAGCATGACTTACTCTGAGAAGGAGGAATCTGATTTGGATGAGGACTCAATGCCCAATTCCTCCCAAATATACTGTCCTGGGAAACTGGCCTCAGATAATGAGGGTACATTATTGCCAGATTCCCCACTAGAAGACATTTTCTTTGGAGAAACTGTTTCCAGAATGCTGCAACATTTTGAATGGGACACTAAACAAGTCTGAGATGTACAGAAAATGTGCTATGAATTATTGGAAGTTGGGACTCTAAACCTTCAGTTGTGCCTTCTGCCGTCAACAGTCATTTTTGTATGCTTTTGTTTCCAATTCTTCTAATCCAGATTCACAGCCTCCCACACCTAAGAAATCAGACAAGGTCTACAAAGTTCCCGAGGACATGAAATCCTTGTCCAAAAATCTGGTAGTAGACCCTTTATTCTTCTCTTCATCTACTAATAAACCAACCAAACTTCTCCCTGTTTCCATTGTGCTGCCATTTGACAGAGATAGCAGGGCTTTGGCCAGGTATGGCAAAAAAAGTTTATACTTCTGCCACCCTGGCTTTCAGAGCCCTTAATTATTAAATAGAAATGACTAAATATTTAATATCCATTTGGGAAAACTTGAATAAGCCTCTTGCTGAATTTGAAGTTTCTGGACATAAGTCTTAGGCCATATCTATGTTTAATAATGTCATACTGGTAGCCAGACATTCCATTAATTGCAGCTATGATGCAGCAGGGCTGTGGATATTGATTCAGCCGTCCATAGTTTTGCTTGGCTTCACCATCAGTCCCTTCCAGAAGATATCAAGACCAAGCTTCTGGGCTCCCCTCTCCATAGGGACCTCCTTTACTGGTCCTGCTTCTGCTGTCCTTTTCAAACACTGCAGGAAAAAGGCAAAGTCTTGCAGTATGTTATGCAGATACAAAAGGAACTACTCTGCTAAGCCCACTGTCTTTGTTTACAGAGAGCAAAAGATCAAGAAAAGTATTAAGAATAGATTTCAAGAGAAACCTCCATGGAATCCAAGCCAGAAAAAGCCTCCAGTCTGGACAAACCTATTTCTAACTGACTGACTTCTGTCTCTTCTCTTCCACCTTGGTGCGCACATTCCTCCTCCAAAGGGGGCTTCATCTGTCTCTTCCAGACTCCAAATTCATTACCTCAGACTAATGGGCCTTGTCCATCATATAAAATGGTTACAGAATGTCTTGCAAGGAGTTTCCGTCCCTGAGGAGTATTCTTCCCCCCTGCAAATCATTCTCACCTCATCCCTTCATTGATTCAGGAAATGCTGTCCCAGGGGGCTCTAGAACCAGTTCCCTCTATAGGCCCATAAAAAAGGTTTCTACTCAAAACTATCAGTTCCCAGGAAAGAAGGAACATGTAGACACATACTAGATTTGTCAACACCTTTTTGAAAGTCCAGTCCTTCAAGATGCTCACTGTGTCTCCCTCTCCAGACCCTACTTCCCCTCATTATTTCTGAGGAACTTTGGGTCACTCTAGGTCTGAAAGATGCATACCTGCACATTAGTATGCATCCCACCTGCAGGAAATTTCTCTGGTTGTTCATCTCTTTATCATACTTTCAGTTCTCCACTATACATTTTGGCATGTCTACAGCTCTGAGTCTTCACAAGTGCCTAGCTCTGGCTGTCACCTTATGCAGAATCTAGAAGCTATGAGTTTTCCCCTTACCTGGATGACTTTCTTATTCAGGCCTCCTCCATGGAAACCCTGATGTTACATCTAAAATTCATGATGCCTCTTCTGGAAATACTGAGATTTACTATGAATCAAAGGAAGTCCTCTCCCTGTCTCTCTCCCAGGACATAGTATGACTAGGTTGTATTATCGATAAATTTGCAATACCATCCTTCCTCCCTTGGGAGAAGGTGTTATTTATCTCTCTACTTCCAGTCCTTGATCCCCTTATCTGTGATCTCAGCAAGAGAGATTCTAAGAACCCTAAGGTACATGGCAACCACAGTACCAATGGTGCCTTATGCTAGTTTGCTCATGAGGAAGATCCAGTGGTACCTGAAGTCCCTTTGGTCTCATCACCATCAACCCATACATTTTCATGTCTCTCTTTTGTCCTTTATAAAGCAAGTGCTACAGTGGTGCATGTTTCAGATGAAACTCAACACATGAGTTCCCTTGCTATCCACTACATCCACCAAGGACCTTCACACAGACTCATACAATTGGGCCTGGGATATGTGGACAGGCTCTACAATAGTTCAAGGGCAGTACTCCCCAAGAGAACTTAAGAAACCCATCAACATGAAAGAGATGCCCTCATCCAAGTCTTCTAGGTGATCTCTCACTGGTGGAGTGCAGGCCCCCTGAAAGTGTTCACATATGATACCTCTGTCATGTGGTACATAGCAAACAGGAGGGCATCAAGACTTTACCAGCACTGTAGGCTAACTCTGAAGGCATGGGACATAGCTGTACTTACAGACAGTTTACTTTCCTTCAGGGTACAATTCTCAGAGACACCCTCAGCAAATCCAGAGAATACTCCCATGAATGGATGTTGCACAGAAAGGTCTTTCTGAACATCTCAGATTATTTTGCCTCCAACCAGAACAGACCACTCAGTCTACTGTGCTCCAGGATCCCTATCACCAGGCCTGGAGGGTAGATGCGATGTCCTTCAACTGGGGGAAGAAGTTTTTGTATGCTCCCCTTCACCTGATCCCAAAAGTTCTCCTGAAGATCGAGGGACAATATAAAAATCTTACTAGTGAGCCCCTTTTGGCCTAAGCAGCATTGGTTCCCTCTTCTACTTCATTCGGCCAGGGGCAATTACTTTGTTACCCTACAAAGTGGACTCGCACAAAACAGGGGCTCTGTGATTCACCCCAACCTTTAGGGTCTTAGTCTGACCTTCTGGGTGATAGAATTTTAATCCCATTCAGACATCAGTTCTTAGAGGACATGCTCCAGGTCCTCCATGAGGCGGGGAAACCTGCTACTAGAAAATTACAATTCTAAGTGGAAAAGATTTTCTTTATATTGTCACAAGAAGAATGAGGACAGCTATTTGTTGGGCATACCTACTATTCTGTCTTACATGTGTGAACTTTTTAAAAGTGGTCTATCCTACTCCTCCATCAAATCCCTCCTAGCCATTGTCTCTGCTTGCCTGCCTTTAAATCCACCATTGCTCTCTATAATTTAAGTGAAACAGTTTTAAGGCATCCTTCACCTGCATACTCTCAAGAGACCTATTTCCTCCCATGAAACCTGAATTTTGTTTTGGAGGGACTCACCCCGACACTTTCTGAACTGGCAGCTTCAGCTTCACTAAAATTCTGTACCTGTAAAACTGTTCTACTGGTCACTCTTACATCTGCTAAAAGAGTTTCAGAGTGGCAAGCTGTTATAACATCCCCTGTTTTTCTTATCTTCCATAAGGGTAGGGTTTCCTTAAGGGCTACCCCCCGCTTTTGTGCCTGAAGTGGTAAATGAACTGTTTTTGCACCAATTCTTTTATTTGCCAAAATTTTTTCTAATCCTTATAACAGAATGAGAGAATCCTTCACTCCTTGGATGTAAACAGGCAGTTAAGATTGTACCTGGAGAAAAGTAAAACATTCAGAAAGTCTGAACAATTGTTTGTCTCCACCCAGGAGGGTAAGTTGGGAAGCCATTTGCAAACAGACTACCTCCAACTATATCTTTAAATCCATTTCCTTCTGTTATACCTTCCATGGTAAAAGCCTGCCCAAAGGTCCATTCCACCAGAGCATTTTCCTCTGGTGCATTCTTCAAATACATTGACTCCAGATCTTTGCTGGAGGCTGCTGCTTGGACCTCTGTGCACACTTTCACAAAGCATTGTAGAGTATATGCTTTTTCCAGATCTAGTACCTAGTCTGCTAGATCTGAGCTCTTAGGTCTGGTAGGTAGCACTCCTTAAACTAAACCTGCCATGCAAAACCAAAAAAAAAACTGTTAGCTTTGGGGATCACCCACAAGTATTGGAATACTGCAGAAGTGATATAAGGAAGGACATAATACAGTTGTGTAAGAACATGCCATAACAGTAGATGTCCTACTGATCACTGTTGCAGTGTTGTTTCTCACCCTCCTTCCCCTATCTTTCCTGTGTTTTGTGTACCAAGGTGGGCAGTTTTATTCACAACCCCCTGACCTGGACATGTTTCTTTTGTACTGTTTTTACTCAAGCCTTCTCCAGGGTCCTCCTGGGGCTAGATAGTCTGAGGATTCTATGCTTATATGTCACCTTATGCACCCCTACACCCATGAGCTAAGATCATACAGCAGACATAAGGAGCATCAAGAAGGTTCTTTGGCTTTAGTACCATGGCCAGATGTCAGTGTACCCTATTCAGGATGACCTACAAGTACTGGAATATCGCAACAGTCATAAGGAGGATATCTACTGTTATGCTAATTTCTTACATATCTGTAATTTCTGCTAATTCCAGATGACAGAAGGTGGTGTTCAGTTACCCTTCAAATATGTTGAATAATGCTAGTAATGCAGTTGTCCCTAACTGCAATGTTGCTCCCTGCTGATGACACGTAGTTCTCACACTGCTAACATAAACACAAGGTTTGGTGATTCATGAAAGGCGGAACTGATCTGACACCTTTTCTACTTTCTTATGGTAGCATTTAGTGATGTAGCATAATTTTATAATAATACACTGTCATGAGGGTAGTATATCTTTTTTGCAGCATTTCGGTTATGAGATGGTGGTGATCTAGCACTGCTCAGACAAAGGGTAACAATTTTAGTAAGGGGCAAAGCATCTGTCTGATGACTGAACGTCTCTAATATGTTATTGTCATTAATGATAAAAGAGAGCAGCTGTCTGACATTTAAGGTTAATACCCATGGTTTAGTGCTTTATAAAATTCCGATAATAGAAATGCTGGTGAGAACAGATTGTCAGATTGACAGCTATGAATCTCTCTGAAGATATCTACTGTGGAGTGCTGAGACACCGAGCTAATATCATGGCATTCCTCTAAGAGACGAGTTGTCTTACAGCTTTGTAGCTCCCTGATAGTACACAAGTGCTCAGTCATGTTTTTGGCCTACAGAATTATCACTGATGACAGGCTAGACCACCTTTGAAACACCTTACACCATGATGGTGTTGTGTAGTATGAATCTTTAACTACCATATTAAGACTGAGTCAATCTGTTTGACTTAGAGCTGTGCTATCATTTGATGACAGTGGTTCAGATGAAGGGGAGGATCAGTAATCTCATTTTTTCCATAATCATTTCAATCATGAGCATCAGTTTTAAAGCATTAATTTACAAATACTTAGTTCCCATATCACCCCTTTGTGGAACAAACTGTCAACTTATATTTGGTTACTTATAGAAGTAAACTATTTTTTTCTGTCTGGATTGTCTCTGTAAAAAATATCTCACTAAACTTTAATTGAAATAATCTCTGCCAGCTGATTCCACGTGTTTAGACTCAGCTATTCTGTCAACATGCATATTTTTTGGAAAATGCATTTCCTTATTAAGTTAAAATGCACCTCTCAACCTCATAGCAAAAGAAATCTGGGCAAAGCCAAATATAATGGGGGGACAAAGTTCTGATATCCCTGGGTGTTTTGTATAGATCAGTGCTGTAGTAATATTTATGACATTTGTACCAGATAAGCACATCACTCCTCTCCAGCCTTTTCACTGCTCAGATCCCTCCATATCCTCCTTTGACCTGTAATGTAACTCACTCTCTTCCTCCCTTTTGTTGTACTCCTTCACCCTCAGCTCCCCTTGTATCTTATATTTCACAACTCTAGCTATCTCACCACTATATCTCTTGTTAAGACATATTGCTATCTGTTGAAAATAGCAACAATATGGCTGTTGTACACCTTATCAAATTTGAAATGTAGTTCTCTATTTTGAAAAATGTAAAGACTATTGTATATTATCGCCTTTAAAATTTTAGTGTTACTCTGTCTATTACTGTTTGTACATCGGAACCTTTCTCCACAGGCCTCCACTGAAAATGGGTCCTATGCCCACATGGACTTTGCTGGTAAATAAAAGCAGTAAACAACAAAAAAGCGAGCTGGAACACGATAAGAGCAGGCTAAAAACTGAAAATGTTTAATAAAATCCAAGTAAAAGTAAGCGCTTTCGGCAGAAACAGTGTTCTGCCTTCATCAGACAAACATAAATCATTCAAATGACACCTCTTTTAAATAGACGAATTACTATGGCAGATTCGTACAAGAGCACACATTACCCCTGGTATTAATGATGCCCTTTCTGTGTTTTGAGATGGCTCTCTTATAATAGGTAATACCTTTCAACTATCGTTGGTGCTTATGCTTTTATGTACTATTATCTCTTGTTTTGTGACTATTAGAGTTGTTTGCGATGTCCCTTAGATTTGGGTACAGCACATGTGGTGACATCCTAGTTATTTCTAGTCCCTGTGTGCAGTTGAATTATCTACTGGAGTTTTTTATTAGCTTAATCTTCATTAATGTAATCGTTTATTTGTTTATTTATTTATTAGTATAATAATGGATTGTTCTGATTTTATAGAGAGTAATTTTACTTCTTGATTTATTTAAATTTGTTCAATGAGACAAATATTTCATTTGTATATACACAAATATACACATATATATTTTTTCTTTTTACCTAGGCTGCTGGTAACACATTGATACTAATTTTTAAGCAAAGCACAATTTACTTGCATATACTGCTTGAAGGTTATTACATTTAGCGAACTTCATTTGCTATGCTTTATTATGTTTACTACAAAACAATGACTAGTATTTAATAATGTAAAGCATATCGCTGTTTTAAGGTTCCCATGGTTTTTTCTTAATTGAAAAATGCACTCGCTCTTGATTTGTCAAATTATTTGAAATCTATTTAAAAGAGGTGTCATTTGAATGATTTATGTTTGTCTGATGAAGGCAAAACACTGTTTCTGCTGAAAGCGCTTACTTTTACTTGGATTTTATTAAACATTTTCAGTTTTTAGCCTGCTCTTATCGTGTTCCAGCTCGCTTTTTTGTTGTTTACTGGGTTTGCGAGTTTTCAAGTGGTAAATAAAAGCGGTAAATAAACAAACGTTCATTAACAGCAAATGATATCCACTCAACTGGCCAGACTTCCAAAAATCTGTAGAAGTCGTGACATGTGCTAGACCTTATCCAGTGGGAGAATGTAAGGCTGCATCCTGGATAAAACACAATTTTTGCCACCTTCCATTTTTTTTTCCACACAAACATGCCTTGGCAAGAAAGTCCATGGTCCCTCAGTCTTGTTTCTTGTCCCTAGAGCAACAAACTGGCAAAGATCTTTGGACAGTTTAGTACCCCAGCAAGAAAGGCTTTTTATTGATTGGTCTTTCTTTTGTCTTATTTGCTTGTGATAGATTCCCAGGGAAACGCTTTTATGGTTCCTAGGACATTGCTGTTGCATGCTTGAAAATCCTTTGCTATTGCTGGAGACAAATAATAAAAAAAAATTCATTCTTAGTGTTTATTTTTGCCTGGGAGAGTTCCACTTCAAGGTAGACTGCCAGCATTGCAAGGGTTTCACTAGGAAAACCTGTAAAAGTAGAGAAAATGCCCTAGACACCAGGTTGGTGTAGAAAAAAGGTGGAAGAATTGTTGCAATTTCCAAAGTCAGGGCAACCATTTATTGACATGGATGGGGAATTATTAGCTTGCAAGAAAAGTAATTTAAAGGCAAAAGGGCATAAATAACTTTTTGAGGGTGAGAGGAACTTGATGAGGGACATGATTAAGAGGCATAAAGCTGCTACCACAGCATTAAACCCCAGAACACTGAATCTGATGAGGCAGTTTCTAAGCTGCTAATCTCAACATCTGTTTTAGCTACTTATTTCTGTTTGACTCCTGTGAAGAGTCAGCAGCTTCCACCTTGTCCCATCAAACATCATTCGAAATGGTAAGATTGACAGATGCAAAGGCCACATTCTCCAACGTGGCAAACTCTGATGTTCTCACAGAAATCTTGACTACACTAGTAGGAGCAATTTATCTGTTCTTAGTCTGATAGTGCATGATACCCACATGTGGATAAAGCAGGAGATCTCAGTTAATCATGTAAAAAAGCCTATGTGGCCAAATCAAAGCCCTCATGCTGCTCACCTTCCCTGGAAATGCAGCTGGTTGAACATTGTGCATCTGCCATGTATCTAGCCTCAGATTCTTTGTCTACTCTGACATTTGATTTCCTCAGGCAGCAAAGCATTGCCTTTCAGGATTTCAATAAGTTGGCTCAAGAATTGTTGACAGTGTGGCAGAGACATAGTAGCCCCCTAACCAGCCTCTTTCTTTGTTATTCCAGTCCAGCAAAAGGTAAAAAAAAAGTATTTTTCCATCAAAAGAATCCAAGTGTTTTTCTGAAAATGAGGGAGATTAAGGATATACTTCCTAAATGTCCTCCCTCCTTAGCTATGATTGAGATGATAAGAATATGATTTCTTTGAACTTTCTGATGGATGATGTCTCCTTCTTGTAAAACCAACAGCCTCTTCTGGGAGAATTTAAATGGGAGTACTAAAAAGTGACAGAGACAAAAAAAGTACACTGAACTGTTTGGCCTGTAAAAGACCAAACTTGCCAAACTGTCTCCAGTATTTGAGGCTTTTGGATACATATTTATGTATATTTCTTGGAGATGAACTCTGTCACCTACTCCTATGTCTTTATATTCTTCAGTGATCAACAGGATTCCAAGTAACTTCAAAGAAACCCAGAAATAAATGCAAAAGTAATTTCTTTGGATTTGGCTAAGTGCTCTAAATTACTTCCACGTCCCAGTACCCTCCCAAATGATAAACAGTGTAGTATATATGATTTTATAGGTTTTGAAAAAAGTAGTATACCTGCAGCATCCTTAATTTCACGGCCACTAGTTTTAGGCCCACATGGCAAAGTTTCAAAATAAGATCCTAAAACAGATGGTGCACGTTGCCCTGTAGAGCAAGGAGAATCACTGAGAGTTTGTGTCCAGGTTGGTTGAAACAGTGCAGAAAATGGATATGCATATTATAAAATGTGGGTGTGATGCACTAGATATAACATCTGCAGCAGCAACAGCTATGGGGTCTATGGGTTGGTGATGTGCTTGAGAGTAGGGCCTTCCAAAGGATGTAAAAGGCCAACTACCTTATGAAACCTTGGCCAGGGACCACTTTTTCAGATCTTCTTAGCAGGACACTCTCAAGTAACTAGAGGAAAACAGAAAAGCTCTAAGCATTTCTCTCCTCTTTACATATCTGAATATATTAGAAGTGACCCTTCTACAATTACTAAACCAGGGGTCAGCAGGCTAAGCAAAATTTAACCTTTAAGAATTAAAAATCAAATAGTTAAAAGAAGGGTAAAGCTGGGAGGTCTGCAGTCAGTAGCTCCATAGTGTGTCAAGGCAACACAAGTCATCCCATACCCTCTTCATCGCCTCTCGCCTCTCCATCTCCTTGGTGGCAGGTTGACCCTTTTCAGAAGAACTGGGAGTTGGTAACCTCAGACAACTGGCTGTTGACTATAATCACTTCAGAGTACAAAATACAAATTATGAATGTACTGCCTTTTATGGGGGGTATCCATGTCCCAGAGGGTCAGTTACAGTTGGTATAGTCCTTTCTTGATGTTACTGAGCCATGGAGCAGTAGAAAGCATACTTCCCAAGGAAAATGGAAAAAGCTTTTACTCATGTCTTTTTCTGGTCCTCAAGAAAGAAAGGCCTTAGAGACTTGCTCTGGATTTTTCAAGGCTGCATTTCTTTATCATAGTAAATTTCAGAATGTTGATTCTGTAGTCCATCATCCCCTTGGTAATACCCAGAGTGTTCATATTCATCATGTGAAGGACACCTGTCTACATGTTTCAGTTTGCAAAGAGCACAGGAAATTCCTCAAATTCATGATGGGAGATCCTCATTTCCACTTTAACTCAATGCCTTTTAAGCATTCTATTGTTTCCAGTATCTTCACAAAACATTTATTTCGAGTAATAATGTTCATAAGAACCAAAGACGTCCACATTTTACCCTTACTGAGATGACTTCCCTCTACAAGTCAGCAACTCCAAGGAAGATCTATAGGAAAAGTTTACCCTCAGCAGTCTGCTGAACCTCTTCAAGTCTAATCTTACACCCCGAACTTCCAACATCTTCTTGGGGGGCCTTATTAAGCACAACCCTATACAGGGTTTCCCACTTCCAGACAAACTCACTTTCAGAGGTCAGTCCTCACAGCAGGGAGTTCTTCATTTCCATGGGTTACATAACATCAGTCATTCTTATCATTCCTTTGACAAGGTGTTCTACAGTAAACTCTCAGTTAACTGGCACCCATAGGGATTGGTAGATGCCAGATAACTGTAGTTTCTAGTTGCTTGAGAGTTACTATTAAAAATAGGTCTGACTAATACAGTACCCTATACTATTTGGTTGGTTTGACTTGTTCTCAGGTTGGAGAGAGAGAGTGAATTTATTCCTATCTACCTTTTTAAAACTCTAAAAACGTAGGGTATGTTTCTGTGGGGGGAAAACAAAGTTTAACATATGAAAATTGTACTGTATTTCTTTGACATTTTTTTTGACTGGTTGCTTGAGTTCTGGTTAACTGAGAGTTTATTGTGTAAGGAAAATTCAGCGGTACTTAATCTAATGACAGTTGTATTCACAACCCTTAGGAAATGAACTTCTGGTCCTGTCATGCATATGGAGAGTGTTTGTTGGTGGTCTTCCCACATCAGAGCCAAAGTGGAGATGCCTTTTGCCTTTTCTTCCTCACCCCACAGTCAAACCTGGTCTACAGATGCATCAGGCTACATTGGTGAGGCACATATGTTTGCAGTCTGAAGGTGCGTAATCAGTGGACCCAGCACCATAGGAAGCATATTGACATCAAGGAGATGCTGGCAGTTATTGTAGTACTAAAGATATTCAAGTATGTGTGGAAACCAAGAACTCTGCACCTAATCATGGGTAACACCACTTTCTGTTATGTGGTGCATAAGCAAAAGGGGATGCAATTGTATCCTGTTGACAGACTAGCTGTGCAATCCAGGGAGCTAGCCTTGCAATTAAAAATGAGTCACTGAGGTTTGTACACTGCCTCTAAGGTCAATAGCATGGCAGATCCCTTCAGTAGACTGATGTCCAGTGACCATTGCACACTTGGCCATTCATTTGCCTTCATCCATTTCTGTCAGAATAAAGTCTTTCAGCCAGTTCTTCACTCCAAACTCAACATTTTGGCTTCAGAATTGACCATGCCAACACTAAGGTTGTCATTCTGAAGTCTGGCTACAGCTTTTCTGCTTAGTCATTTGGCTTTAGGTGGGACTTGACACTGACAGATCTAACTTGAGTTTGTTGACTTATCTGAGTGGAGTCCATTGCCTGGAGCCAGTTACCCCAATTTATGTTGATGGGTTACCTTCAGTTCTTCTATGTACATCCTTAGGAGAAAGTTCTAGGGGCTTCTGTCAGCTTACACCTTGACCAAATCACGTGGCTTAAGGGTTATGTCAAAGATAGTTTGTGCAAGTCTGCAATGTACCTTTTATGTCAAAATGCTTGGTTTGTGAGTACAGGATATGGTCTTTCAAATTTATTGTAGCTTAGTAAGAACCTGCACTTGTTGACCACTGTATTCTTGTACCATCTCACTTGATAATTCCCACTGTACTTCCTGTTCCTCCCAGACAGAAAAAAATGGTTAACATCCTGCATAATTTCTCAGGAAAGGCTGTCTAACTTTCCCCTTGCTTACTTAAAATTGTTACTTGTCTAGTATTACATTAATGTATTATATCCAAGTAGACCTTTCCCAGTTCTTACTCTTCTGTCTACAGCTGGAACAGATTTACACCCTACCTTATATTGGTATCCTACCTTACATTAGTTTTAAACTCAGACTATTGTGTATAACTGACCCAAGCAATTAAATCCGCCCTACCACTCAGTTTACTCTTTGATCAAATTCTTTCTTTCCTAGCACACACTGACCTCCAGAGCCAGAAGGTTCTCTTATTAACTAAAGGTAGCATACAAAATCTTCCAACTTCTTACCGTGGAGGCAAGGGATGCAATTGTGACTGGAATAATGCTACCAACTGTAGAATCAAGTACTCTCTCTCCTTGATCTCCACTCCTCTCAAAAGTACAATATACTTTAAAAAAAAAAAAAAAAAAAAAAAAAACCGATATACAGTACTCAGATTTGTGCAGCTCCACCATCAGTAGAAAGAAGCTTCCTTCTGAGCACGCTGACACTTGCACTCCCGAATAACTGCTGCTGCTGCCCAACCCTAGTTAACTTTTTAAGATTTAGGGAATCTACCTACTCTTTCATGAACATATTTAATGACCAGCTGCACACACAGACAGACACACACACATATATATGGGTCCACTTTGTAATTTCAAAATACTGAAATCCCAAAACCGAAAACCCAAGCGCAACTCACAAATGCGAAAACACACAACCGTGAAATTCAAAATCCCGACACTATGTCACTCATACAGCACACATACAAACACAACCCCCCGTCACAATCAAACAAATGTATCTAAACTACATATAACATTATAACCACACCCCCCCCTACTTATATATTCTAACTCCGAGACCGCACAAACAGAAACACAAACGAAACTCACACACACATTTTACAGTCCTTCACACACACACATCACAGTCACAACACACATTCACAAACACTAAAGCCCCTAACCAACATACTTACACACACAAACTTACCTAAATTAAACCCAAACATCCACACACTGCACCAGCGGAAACGGAAATTCAAAATCTCCGTGCTTTGGGATTTTGAACTTCGCGCTTCTGCCGGTTTCAGAACTTTGAGTATTTGGCTTTGTGATTTCAAAATACTAAATTTTTGGATTTCAGTATTTCAAAATTACAAAGTGGCCCCATGTGTGTTTGTGTGTGTGTGTGTGTATATATATATATATATATATATATATATATATATATATATATATATATATATATATATATATATATATATATATATATATATATATATATATATATATATCTCTATATATAAAATGCCCTGTACACACTTGCATCTTCCGAATGAACCCTTTGCTAAAACTAGCCCCAACACATTGGAACAACATCCAAGAAGAAATTAGAAACTTATCCTTTCTTTACAAAAATACCCCAGTAAACAGCTCAGCGGGAAGTTAGACAACTGGAAAAAACCACTTCCAATGGCCAAAATTAAAGTTTAATTGAGCTCTTTCATCCCGGTAAATTGGACTTTATCACAATAACACAAAAATGACAACCAGCCATTAAATATTAGCTGCTTCTACCAGATTGGTTACCTGATTATGCAAATTAGAAAAGCTAATAATACCAGATTGCACATTAACAATAAGAAACACGCAAACAAGACATACATATAAAATACATAAAAAATATATATACAAATGATGCATAAAAGTATTTATTAAAGAAAACCTTCAAATGCTTAAATAAATCATTGTAAGGGTGAGAGGACTAGTATTTTGGCCTTCTTTGTCAAGTGATATTGAGACTACTTTCATCTTGTTCTGTTTATAATTGTACTAAACCACATCAACAGAAAGAAGCACTTCAGCTATTCCAGATTCTTTCACTGCCTTGGTCGACAGTAGCTATAGATATTTCTGAATGGATTGGTCAACATTACTTTGTGTTAGTAGACTTATTCAAATTGGTTTGAGATTGACCTACTTCCTGATCTCACATCCAGTAGTGTCATTACTAAGTTGAAGAGGCATTTTTCTACCCATGGTAGTCGCACAAAGTTATTTCTGACAATGGTGCACAGTATACAAGCTAGCAGTTTAAGAGATTTGCTGAACAGTGGGACTTCATTCATGTTACGAGTAGTCATGATTACCCGCAGTCAAATGGTTTGGTGGAACGTGCAGTTCAAAGTGCAAAACAGTTGTTAGAGAAGTCAAAACAAGACAGTACCAATGTTTTTCTGAATCTCCTGAACCTCATAAATGTTCCTCGTGATAACCATCTTGATTCACCTCCCCAGATACTTATGTCGAGACAAACCAGAACCACACTACCAATCAGTAGTAATTTGTTGGTTCCATGTGCTAAGAACAACAAAGCAGTGAAAGCTCAACTCATGAAAAAACGTTTGTCCCAGAAGTCCTATTATGATAAGACCAGCAAACTGCTCAATGCATTATAAGAAAGGGAGATGGTGAGGATGCAGACAGCAAAAGGTTATGATCAGATTGGAGTCATGAAAAGTTAATGTCCAGAGCTGAGATTGTACATCATGGAATTGCAAGGAATAGAATCTAGACAGAATCAGAAACATTTGGTACTGGTGTCCGATATGTTAAACCTCTCATATTTTTTGGTTGCCATGACATAATATCCTTGTGACCTTACTTAATGTGCAGGCAGTTCAATCTAGAAGTTATTTGCTGAAGAGTAGGTATGTCCTAGATAAATCTTTGTTAATATGTTAACTGCTGTGTGACATGTCTTGGATCTATTTTTACTTGGCACCTTTTGATTAGCTAAGAAGTTTTATGTCCGTAAATATTTCTAAAAAAAAAATAAAGTAATCTCTGTGGTATCCCCGAAGTCTCAAAACAACCCACTAAACAAGTATAGTAGGTCCAAAAACAAGACAGTGTAAGAAACTTCTATGTGTGGAAGATTTTCAGTCCATATACCTCTAGTTAATCATTGTATATTAATCAGATCAGACAATAGTAGTAGAAATAGCAAACTTAAACTCGTCTTAAGTAACTTAAGTAAAAAAAAAAAATAATAAAAAATATATAATTGTACAGAATTACTAAGTACTCGAAAGTAATTCAAGCAAGGCAGGCAGTCTGTTTCCAGTTGAAAATCCTTTATTAAGTACACAGACAAGTGATCCAAGTAAAACAAAAGTAGAGTAATAGTTTCCTCACAAGCTTTCTAAATATATATATATATATATATATATATATATATATATTTTTTTTTATCAAGCAAGGGAGTGGTTTATTCTGCTGTAAAACAAAATGTTATTGGCACACATGTTAAATTCACATCCCTTCTTCCATCAGTGTGATATTTGAGCTGGTCCTGCCCTACTTAGCTGTCATAATAATATAACCCTTATGGATCGATTCCAAGATGGCCGCCGGCTAGTCTAGTCCTTACTCTCTGAGCTCCTCACAGCTATTTAACTTTTGGTTTTTTTTACAACTTTACATCAACCTTTTTCCTCAAATTTTTATACTAAAAGATTTTATAAATCTTTTTCTACGCATTTGGATTATTTTTTCTTCTGGACTTATTATCCTGGGATTTATTTTACCTCAGAACATTCTTGGTCTCTCTGCTGCTGGGACTCCTACTGCTCCAGTCTGTTCCTGGTTCCTGGTATCCTGTTGACTGCATTCCATTTCTGGGCATGGCTACAAAATCTGACTCCATGGAGACTCAGCCTACAAAGGCCAAATATACTTCAATGCTCTCTCCTGAAAAGATTGAGGTTCAAAAGACTGAAATCATCTAGACAACCTACAGAAACTTTTAATGTAAGTAATAAAGATTTAAATGGCTCAAATTTCCTTTTAGAAGAACTAAAAATAGCATTAAAACCAATCCAAAGTGCTATACAAAACTTTTCAGAACAGTTTGCAGACTTTAGTAAATCTTTAAAGCAAATAAGCAATAGTATTGTTACTATTGAAAATAAAATCTTAGCTTTGGAGGTTAAAACAGACTTATTGGAAAGTGACTTTAAATCTAGAGATAAACCTGTTTCAGATTTACAAGCTAAAATATTGGATCTGGAAGCTAGGAGTCGAAGAAATAACATCATTATTCGTGGTTTACCTGAATCTTATGACAATAAAAACTTGTTATCTGTGACTAAAAATATCTTTGAAACACTTAAATTGTGAAGCTTCTTCAAAATCTATAATTGTAGAGAGAGCACACAGAGCACTGCGTACAAAGCAAGATTCTTCCACACCAAGGTTAATTTATACTAAGTTACTAAACTTTCAAGACACTTTCCAGATCCTAGAAACTGCTAAAACAAAGAAACAATTCATATGGAAGTCTCACAAACTATCATTTTCCCAAGATCTTCCTGCACAAATCAAATTAAATAGACAAAAACTAGCCCCCTATTGTGCTGACTTGATAAAAAGAGGGATTAGATTTCGAATGGCATATCCTAATACCTTGTCTTTTACAGCTAATGACAAAAGATTTGTATGTTCAGATCCTAAAGATGCAAAAGACATTTTTCTTAAAACATTTAAAAAGCTTCCTGACACTGTATCTTAATATTCTACTGTTAAAGAACTACAATAAGGTTTGATCTTTTCTTTTCTTTAATCTGACAGTATTTGTGTTACATGATTTGTAATTCTGGTGTGACATAATTATATTACCTTAAGAACTTGTCATGTAATTTACACATGATGGATTTGGTGTGACAGTGTGCAGTGACAGGATATATGCTTGTTAGATTTGTGTGGATTAATAGAAGCATTTAAATTGCTATATTTACTTTTTTCTCTTTCTCTCACATATGCTTGCTGTGTAAATAGATAATATGTTAATTTTACTACAAGCTTTTGAGTTACAGCCTTCTGTGTAAGCTAAATGATTTTTGGAGGGAAAAACATTCCATCTCAACATTCTAGCAAGAAAATCTTCCCCTCAGAGTTCCAGCTGATGCTCTGCAGGAACATGCGCACACTACAGTCTCTCTGAGATGGATGGTGATGTCATCATTTGTGAGGGAAGAAGGACAGTTTCAAATACACAAGTCTGCTTGTTTTCAACAAGTATTCAATAGCACTAACTTTTTAATAGATCTGGCTATTATTTAAAGTGTTTTCTCTTCATAAATGAAGGTTGCTTTTTAAATTTAAACAGATTCATGTCACATAATATATTCAGTGACTTTTAGTGTGTCTGCATGACTTCAAAGCAAGCTGCTACTTTCATAAAGCAGAGTGAAAATGTTTCTGGAAACAAATGAACAGGTTAGTTTTATATATTAAAATTCTAAAGGATGTGTAAAGAAATGAACATATTTTCCTGTTCAGAATATTTTTTCATACAATATTTTATATTATACTGAAATGTTTAATTTGACAAATGTTACAAAGTATACCTGTTCATATGAAAGTTTCATGTTCCTTCTATTCTCTGCTCTCTTTCTTCTCAGAGGCTGGATGTGATATTTATGATTAGTAGTTTATGTTTAAGAAAGCCTTTACTTATTTGAAAGGTTTGAAATAACTATCTTTAATATGATTAGCTGAATCTACATGTATTTATTTAAGCCCTTAGATTTACTGCATTTAGCTTGCTTGTTTCTGTTTTAATTAGATGTTCAAAATGTTTACTTTAAAAGCCTTGTCTTTTCATGCTGTTTTGCTATGTTACATCTATAGCTTAGAAGAATAGTATGGCTACATAACCTAACAGAGTCATTAGTAAAATATTCAAAAAGTAGATTTAAAATTATATGTATGCACATTGTTGTACATTCAGTCCAATATATATGATGCTGTTTAAGTTACTATTTAATAATATAATTATACTTTATTCATGTATATTAACTAGTGTTAAAACCTTACAGCTTATAATATTTCATTTTGAATAGTTCCTGTACTATTATTATCTAGTTAATAGATGCATCTCCAGACTGAATTGTTTTTCATTTTGAGATATGGTTGCTTGGTAGTTGTTTTTTGCTTTATTTGAACTATAACTAAATACTCATTCTACAGGTATTAGTGCTTTTATCATACTAATGGTCATGTTGATTAATGAAATTATCACTAAAGTACTAAAGAAGGTTCAGTAGATAGTGCATGACTATTATCTTTAGTTCAGTAATGCTATGCTTATTTACTTATATTATAATGTTACCAGTTGGTTTTGTTATACTTATATATGTTATCTTACATATCTTTCAGTTTTAATTGTATTACTTCTTACGATAGAGTGTTCTAGTTAAGCAGAGTGTGATTTATTTATTATTTACTTGTTTCTCTTTCTCTTGAAATACTTGAGGAAATACACTTAATCACTATAAATTTCAATTTAAGGATAGGAGCTTTAGATTAGTATCAGAAGTAGGGATTAAGCATGTTGGACGTCTTGAAATTAGTTAATTTTGTATATATTTTTAGTAGTATTACTCGAACTTTATGTTATGTTAGGCTTCCTTTGAATAATTTGTATTCTAACTTGAGGTTATTATTATCTATAATTACAATGTTTTTTTTTATGTTCTTCTGCTCTTCCTTTATCACAGGGGGATTGGTGGGTAGGCACTAGGGTTAGGATAAAGGTTATTATTATACATTTCATGGTTCTTGAAAAACTTTTTTTCTTTTTTTTCAACAAATGTTATTTGATGACTTGCTTGAATACTTAAAGACTTTTTCTTTTATTTTTTTTTTCTTCTTTTTAATGTTGTGTTGGATTTGCACCTTGAGTTCACTTTTATAGCATCAATAATGATTATACTTGTAGAATATGCCTGTTGACATAATTTTAGATTCTTGGAATGTTAGAGGCATTCAAGATAAAGCGAAAAAGTCACTATTATTTCATATGATCTTTAAATCACAGGCTAACATTTGTTTTATTCAAGAGACCCATATTTCACGTATTGATTGGAATAAAGAGTTAAAAAAATGGATCAAAAGATTATAGCTTCAGGTGACTCATCTAACTCCAGAGGTGTAGCTATAATCATTAAACAAAAATTCATTGGGAATATTATTGATGAGAAATTTGATGATGAGGGAGGTGGTGCTTATTTACCGCTTCTATTGCTGGTTTGGACAAACCCTTATTAATTTTAAATCTATATGGCCCATGTAATTCACAACATTTGTTCATTTTAAAATTTACAATATTCTTGCATCCTATAAGGATCATCATATTATAGTGGGTGGTGACTGGAATGCAGTTATAAACACTGTAATTGATCGTTCCCACTCCACTGTCACCTATAATCTTCAATCTACTCTGGCTATAAATGATTTGATGACAGAATATAATTTAATAGATCCCCTCCACTGTTAAAAATATAAACAAGAATGATATATATACTTATTATTCTAAGTGCTATCATTCGTGGTCCAGATTAGACTTCTTTCTAATTTCAGATTATATTTCAAAATATATTGTGGACTTTACTACAGAACCCAGATTCTTTTCGGATCACTCAAGAATTTCACTAAAATTGAACATAAAACCCAATATCAAAAATAAAACTATGTTTAATAAGTGGACCTTAAATAATAACTTATTGTCAAATGAAGATATTTGCAAACAAGCTTCAGAAATCCTAAATGAAGTGGTGAATAGTCTTGAATCATCAGACATTCCTTGTGACATACAATGGGCTGCATGTAAAGCAAGATTAAGAGGCTTATTTATTAGTAAAGCTGCTTTTTTCAAAAAACAATACTTTAAGAAAGAGGAATTCTTAAAATCAAGAATTTCTTTGTTGGAAAATCATCTTAGTCTGAACTATGATGCTACTTTAGAAAAACAAATTTTTGATTGTCAGAAAGATTTAATTCTGCTTCACCAAAATAACCTCTCCTTAGCTGAACAAAAGCTACTTGCTTCATATTCAGAGTGGGCCCAGGTTCCATCTAAATTGTTAGCGAGAATTATTAAAGTTAACTTCAGAAATCCAAATATTACATCTTTATCTTATAATAACAGATTATATAATACTGATGAAGAGATTATTCAACTTTTCACCTCTCTTTACACTGAGTTATATTCAGATTCTTCTAATTCTGTTAAAGATAATCACTCAAAATTCTTTTTAGACTCTTTGCAGTTCCCTAAACTTAATGATAATCAGCAAAAACTACTTTCTACCCCTATATCGGTACAAGAAATCTCGGATTCAATAGATAATCTTAAATTGGGTAAATCTCCGGGACCTGATGGTTTTACTCCAGAATTTTTCAAAACTTTCAAATTGGTAGTTCTTCCCTTTTTATTTAAAGTTTACAATCATATAAGAGTTAATGATATCTCAGATATTCATTGGAACACATCCAAAACCATTCTAATTCTAAAAAATAATAAAGATAAATCTGACCCAGTAAATTATAGACCCATTTCTTTAATTAACGTGGATATTAAGATTCTGTCATCTATTCTGGCTAACAGATTGAAACGGATCTTACCCTCAATTATCTCATCAGATCAATCAGGTTTTATGTCTCAGAGACATGCTTGGGATAATACTCTATCTTTAGAGACTATACTTCATCTCATTAAGAAAAATCCAAACCCTATATATGCTTTGATTATAGATGCATCAAATGCCTTTGACAGAGTATGTTGGAACTTTCTATTTCAAACTATGTTATGTTTTAATATTCCCTTATTCTTTATAAATTTTTTAAAAGTTTTATACAAGAATATGTTTGCTAGACTATACATTAATGGTCAATTTTCTGCTCCGATAAAGATCACTAAAGGAACAAGACAGGGTTGTCCATTGTCCCCTTTTCTTTTCAACATTTATTTAGTTTATTACTCAAAATACTTTTCATAACATCCCTAGAATTCTTAATACTAATATTCATTTCTCTGCTTTTGCGGATGATTTAGTAATCTACTTTCAAACTCCATTATCTGATTACAGAAAAATAATGAATTCTATTGATTATTTTTCTTTGGTTTCCAACTATCTTTTAAATTCTACAAAAACTCATATTTTTCCCTTAAATCATTTAGCACACAAATCTTTTTTGTTTCCAGACGATCATTTTCAGTTTACTTATAATATAAAATATTTAGGAATCAATTTAGAACACAATAATAAATCCTCCTTTCAAAATAATATTAATAAATTATGGAACTCTATATTGTCTGATATGGACAGATGGAAGCATCTAAACCTTTCATTTCTTTCAAGGGTGGCCATTATTAAAATGAATATTCTGCCTAAATTTCTTTACCAATTCTCATCATCTGATCAGATAATTTCAAAAAATTTTTTTGAGTCTGTAAATAAAGCTTTGACAAAATTCATATGGTTCCCTAAGTCTGTTAGAATTTCCTATTCTAGATTGGCATTTTCGAAGGACAAGGGAGGTTTGGGTTTACCTAATCTTTATCTCTATTATTTGATTGTCTCATCCAATAAACTTCTTACTATCTCTAATTTCAATAACACTTCTTATCCAAATCACTCTTTATGGATAAAATTATGGTATAATTATGTCATTTCTAATAATTTAAATCCTGAAGCTATTCCCTTTATCTCTCTGGATAGTTTATTTATTAAAAATATATCTACAGTATTTAAACAAAAGATTAGAGATTTCCAAACCTTACTCAAAATGTGTAAACTAGAAAAGATCTCGCACCATGTTCAGCCAATTCATCTAAACCCAAATATATTATTGGACAATAAACTTTTGAACTTAACAAAATATCCTTTAATTAAAAATCTAAAAGTAGGAGATGTTTTGAAATATCTTGACTTGCCTTTATCTGACTGGCGTAAGTTATTGAAAGTAAACTGGAATTACTCACCAATTCTTACACAACTAAGAGCAATAATTAAAAACAAATTTGTATCTCTGGTCCCCATAGACTCACAATTGAAAAACCTTAACACGATTATCAAAATACTTTCATCATCTGATAAAATGCTCTCAAACTCATATAAATTAATTAATTCTTTAATGATGGACCACAACTGTCTTTTATCTAATGTTTGGTTGAATTATAATTCCCAATTGTCAGAATCTCAGAAAGTCCTGGCTATTAGACACACTAAGGAATTTATCCCTTTTAAAAATTAGCATACACACAATTAATGATTAATAATGATGCCTACTTTACCCCAATCAAATTAAACAAATTTAACCCAAATAAGTCCCCTTCGTGTTCATGCTGTTCTCATCCCCAAGCAGACCTCCTTCATATTCTATGGTATTGTCATTTTTCTCACAGATTGTGGACATCTTTGAAAGTCAGACTGCAGAAAATGGGATATCAAAAATCCACGTTGACGTGGGAATTTGCTATTCTACATATTCCATTAATTCATCTTTCAAAAGTTGATATTCATGTTATCATTTTTATTTGCTCATTACTAAAACTTTATATAATACAAAATTGGATTGATCGTTCTAAATTAAAATGGGTTACTTTCCAGAAAATGGCTTTTAAATTTATTGATGCTCAAAGATACTTAGGTGGAAGTCCAAAAAAAAAGCTATTAGAAAGGTTGTGTTAGAAAAGGTTCTAAACATATTAAATAGTTAATGTTAAATATATATATATATTTTTTTTCCCCCTCAGGTTGCCTAACTCTAAATAACTTATCAAAATCTCATGAAGGTTGTTATCACTAGATGAATTGTTATATGTTCATTTATGCCTTCTTGTTATGTATAATCTTTTAATTGTCTTGCTATTCATATAATTAATAAAAAATTTTTTGAGAAAAAAAAATATAACCTTATGTACTTTAAATAAAATTTATAATGATGTGGTACCTCTTATTTGACCAGATTATTAAGTCTGTGATTTTATCCAAGGCAATATACTACATGGCTGGAAATATATCAACCTTAGTCCATTTGGCAATCAAAAGTATATATGTAAATATATACATATGCACTTTGCATGTAAAAAAAATCAATTGTAAAAATCATATTCTATTTTCACAACCTATTAACAACGACCGCTTTCGTTCTTCTAGACTTCTTCAGGTCTGTGTACAAGAATATTATTGTACAATTAGTTAGTATTGTTATTACACATCATTTTGAATAAAGTGGAAAAAAGAGAACCAGAAAAAGAAAAAATAAGAAAAATGTATGATGATGGAAACAAAATATACATTTAAACTACAGTTGATTTAAAATGGTATTTAAAACCAACTGGTAGAATGAAATAAAATAAAATTAGTCATGTAAACAATGTGGCAATGTTCTAAGTTCCAGTACACTTTTAATGGAACAGTAGTAGTTTAGTCCAGGCTTCCTAAACAAGTTCAGCTTAATTGCCACATGAGTTCATGTTTCTCCAGAATATTCAGGCTGTCTCCTTCAAGATCACCCATGTTTATGCGATCCAGGATCTGGAACTTAAAACCTGTGCGTCTTTTATGAAGAGAAAGGTGTTTGGCTAGTGCATTATTTATACATCCAGTGTGGATTTCTGACAAATGACATGAAATTCTACACTGGAGTTTTACAGTCTTGCCCACATAGAATGGATCACATTTATTGCAATGTGCCCTGTAATTTACTTTTGTAGTGTTAGTCACCCCGCTTCACTGGTCTTAATGATTTTCGTTAAATAACTGCAATAAAAACTATCACCTTGCTCTATAAATATACAAAATGTACAATTAGTTTCAGATCTTTTAGTGTTTCTCTCATATGGTCTAGGTTTAAATTCAACAAAACTTGTAATGTTCCTGTCCTTCCTATAAACAAAGGATGGGGCTTCACCTAAGATGTTAATCAGAAAAGGATTTCCTGTGACAATGTCCCTGTTTTCTTCATTAACATTTTTGATACTGTGATAATCCAAAGTGTATGTCAGGATGCAGCTATTTTTGCATTTGTTATTCTCTGTGGAATTTCTTAACATTCTCCTACTGGGGAGGTTGAGTGAAGGTGCTTCAGTCCTTTTCAGTTCTATAATGGGTTCCAGGATGTTTTTTTAACATCTGACTTTCATAGCCTCTCACTAGAAAATCATTCTCTAAGTTGTTCAGGTTTCTCAAAAAGGGTTCCATCTCTGTTGTAATTCTACTAATCTATAGCCCTGGGACTTCATTACATTATACTTGTTTTTTGTAGGATGTAGACTTTTACTGTGGAGTAATAAGTTAACCCTCGGTTTTCTGAATTGATTCTGGTGATTCTGTTATTGTTGGTGTCCTAGGAAATCTGCATATCTAAGAAAGTGATTGAAGTATAGCTATGGGAAGAGGTAAACTTCAGAAAGGGGGTTGTTTGATTGAGGTAAGTGATAAATATTTCAAATTCCGTTACATGACCCTTTTCCTTTTAACCACTCTGTGTCATTATGCAGGAGAACATTTTAGCTGGCACTACATCGTGACTACAGTTTTACAAATCTGAGCTCATCTGTTGAAGAGATATGGTTTCAGTTCTTCCACAAAAGAAGACTACGTACCTGCTCCCCATACTGGCTGGGTTTCCTTCCTGTGTAGTGAATTTGTCAGTGTTGCTGCAGTCTGTTTAGTAATAAACTTTTTATATTCCCCAAAAGGATATTGGCTGCTGATGATTGTTACTGTTGAAGTGAAACCTTGACCTCATGTGCAAAATTAGAAAAGGGGTTGTGGATGGATGGATGTTGACCACCAGATCGTTAATATCCTGCTCACAGGATATACTGTTTTCTCTTGATCTGTAATTTTGAGATTTTTATTTCACATTTCTTTATCCTCAACACAGATTGGGATCTTAGTAATTTAGAAAAGGGTTTACCAAGCTGAGTTTACCACTTTTGTGTGTCAGGATAATATTTAAATAAATTGGATCACACATTTCCTTATGCCCTTTCTCCCTTTCTAGTCATGCCGAGAGAAATTGTTAGAAAAAGCCAAATTTTCCTTGTTGCTCAGTTTTGGCTAGTTGATGTCCTTGTCTTATTTTATGCATTATTTATATTTCCTCTGTACCACCTCATGACTATCTACCTACACCTGCATATCCTCCCCTTTTCTGTTACTGTTCCCACTTTTTGGTTATTTTTTTTCTTCTTCCCTTACATTTCTCCCTATCTCTGTGACTCTGTAGTGCATCCATCTATATCTATTATTTCTGTCTGTACATAAACTCATAAAACTATGTATTATAAATCACCATTACTATCTACATTTTGTGCTTATTCCATTTTTCTCTATTAATATTTATCTTATAATAAACTTCATGTGAGAACTTTGGAGCTGTTCTCCCTGGGCCTCCCCTGAAAATAGGTTTTGGCTCAGTCAGGCTATCCTGATCAACTAACGTAAAATACATGTGTAAATGGTATTACTGACATCCTGGAACCATCTGCAAAGCCTTCAGAGTGCTTATACAATTGAAAATGGGAGAACTGCTAACCATTTATCTTTCTTCTGACTTCTAATCTAACAGTTTAGCTCAGAAAATTAAGGCTATTAACTGCTGACATGCTTATTCCTGTACTACAGGGTTGGATTCCTTCACTCTTCATTTGCCTAATTTATGACTTTTGGAAAGTGACAACCAGACTGTGTTCCTAGGTTGTACCTGAAAACAAATTTGTGCCTAGTGGGTTTATTTTGGTTAATACAAGCATAACATAAAATAACTGTTAGGAGCTCTAGTAAATTTGAGTAATGTATGATTATAATCTCACATATTGTTCCACCATAGAGAATAATTTAACAATAACCACTTTCCATTTTGCCTGGAGCTGCTGCACATTAGTTATGGCAAAACTGATTAAGCCCTTTTTAAGAGGCTGCAAAAAAACCCAAGACATTTTTTTTCACTTGACTCATATTGAAACATTCTAGTCCACTTAGATTCAAGTGAAGAAAGTTGACTGTACCTGTAATTTGAAACAAACATTACATGTGAGATAAAATGGTTGCCGTGGAAGATATGGTTGCAGTAACTATCCATAAAGTAATTTCAGTACTATTGATACTTTCAGCACCAACAGCCTTTTATTCCTTTTCAGGAAACTAGAACTACCATTAGAACAGACTGTAGGTTTATTATTAAGTAGTTCATTTTTTATTTGATTCAAATTATTAACTTATATGTTCAGTATGTTGCCCAGCAAATCAAAAGGAACACACTTTTAACTGATTTGTTTATTTAACATTTGATCCAATGTTGTCTCTTCCATCCTTAACTGATGAGATTTCACCACTCTCCAGAATTTTGGATCCAAGGCTCAGACTCCTCCCCTTACCCATAATTTCTCTCCAAGAACTGATCTACCTCAGATATTGTTTACCTCTCCAGCTCTACAGACACGGATTTCTTGGCTCAGTGCTTGTAGAAAGTTTAGGCACATATAAGTGATTTTTTTATTACCTTTTTTCATTGTTTTATGGGACTTATCATGTGATATTCTTCTTTCACCTTCTATCCTCCCTGATTAAAAAAAAAAGTGTTTTCCTTCTCTTGTACATGTTAGTTTTGTTTCCGCTCATTCTTCTGGCTTTCAGGGAGCGGTTTGTTTTTAGTTAGTCTTATCTCTTTGACAGTTTTTCCTAGATCTGTGTTTTTGCTGTTGTCGTTGTACTGTTGGCATTGATTGCTGTTGGTATTTTTTTTGGTAGTTAACCAGGATGTCAGATAAGCCTACTGGCTTAAAGAAATGTGTCACTTGAGGGCATAAAGTCTACCTCTCCCCAAATGCCCGATCTTAAATACTGTTGTTTAGGAACTTCACATCTGGAAGAGGACTGCTCAACCTGTGCTGCTTTTGGGGCCAGATCTTTAACTAACAGGCACTCCAAACTCATGCTTAATGGGCTTCTACCTGCCACAGCAGGAGAAATGATTCCCTCTCAGTCTTCTTTACCTTCTTCTCATTCATCAAAAAAGAGTTCAGAAAAGAACAAATGGGAGAAGTCTAAAGAAAAAGAGAGAAGTAGTGGGAGAATGAGGAACAAAAGAGTAAGGTTCCTCCGGGAAGCATTCTCCAGATTGATTAGGTCTGACTGGACCTGCTCTAAAGGTTTTCAGGCTGTTGGATCTATCCACATATCTGGAGCCTGACAGGGTTAGGTCTCTTACCCCACCATTCCCAGGGCCCAGGTTCTCCCCAAAACCTGTTAGCTTTAGGCTTAGGTCACCTTTCTTGCAGGGAAGGTCTTTCCAGAGGTTGTCAAGACCACTGAACAAAGACTCTCTTCTGAGATCAGTGCAGTGCTCCAGAAGCCTGCCTGAGGGTGACATTGACAGAATGATGAAGTTTTTGAGAACTCATATCAAGCTGAGGGTTCTCCGGGTATCGACTTCTGTTGGAGGATCTGTGCTCATTCCTTCTTCTCCACTGATAGTAACTCTTTCCACAATGCATCTTTCAGATTCAGGGCCCTTGGATCCGAGTATACCCTGAGAAATGTATATGTCAAATCTGAAGGACTGCAAGTCTTTGACTCCAACTATATCTCTGGCCTGGTAATGCCACAAAACTTTATGGGATTCAGAGCTGAGATGTCTGAGCTGGCATTGGAGGGTTCATGGTGAACTCAGAAGCTTTTTGACCCATAACTTCCTCTCAGCATTTCTGCTCATGGCAGTTCAGCTCTGGCACTGGCTTTGGAGCTGAGCTGAATGGATTCTTGGAGCTTGCCCTTCGGTTCCTCGAAGCCTACAGGAGCCACTTCAGGACCTGTCTCGGCATCGGCATTATAGGCCTTTAGAAAGTGCTCTCACAGTCCAGGAAACGGACATCCTTTCCTCACTTAGATGCACCCCTACCCCCACAGAGATTTTCAGGTCCTTTCTCCTCTCTTCTGGTCACTTCTGGACAACAAGCTCCTTGAAGTTTTGAGCATTCTGCATCATAGACTCACTATCTGCTTCAGAGTCTTTCCCAGTGCATCCATCTGGAGAAGTACACTGAAAGCATGCATACTGATTTTGATGAGGGGGAAGAGCTCCCCAGATCCCCTCTTGAAGATGTCTCTCTTGGTGAGATCCTTGAGCTTAGGCAGAAAGTGGGTGGTTCACTGCTGCACTCTCCCAGGAGGAATCAGTATTCATCAAGAATTCTGGAGCTGGCCCATCTACTTCTTGGATGGTTCCTCCCACTGGTGAATTGATAGACCTAGGTTCGAGGTGGATGTGAAAGGAACCAGATGTGGTTGAACCAATCTCCTCAAAACCCAATAAAATTTTAGTTTCTCTAAAAGTTATGGCCTTCTGGAGCAAGGGTCCTGCAGTAAATTCTATGGTGGTAGCAGCAGTCACCAAAAAAGAGCTTGCTGAAGAGAGCTCTACGTAGATACCCCTAATAAAGAGTCCAGGGCACTGGACAGATTTCAAAAGTGGGTATATGCATCAGCAACCTTTGCTCTCAGGGCACTGAACTACTTTGCTGATGTTACAGGCCCTCAGAGGAACTTGACTAAGGCATTATCCAAGTCTCTGTTTAGTTTCTTATCAGTGGCAGAGAGGAAATCGCGTGATATGCATTTGGCTATCCTTCAGTCGCTATCTAACATGTCCATGTGCTTTATTTCTATTGTGGTTGATAGCATGTCAGCAGAGCTGAAGGCACTGGATTAGCTGTTAACCAACATGTCTTGCAACTTCACCAAACACTTCAAAGATGTGCTTTATTAATGCCACCTATGACAAGTTCACCTAGTTTGGGTCTAAAGTTAGAGTTGCCATCTAGAAATGAACAGGATGGCAAGACCTTGTCTACTATTGGAATTCACTTTTCTACCCCTCAATGAACTTTCTCCAGAAACCAAAAAGGAGGA
Organism: Protopterus annectens; assembly: GCF_019279795.1. Classification (NCBI taxonomy): domain Eukaryota; kingdom Metazoa; phylum Chordata; order Ceratodontiformes; family Protopteridae; genus Protopterus; species Protopterus annectens. The sequence goes on along the minus strand of NC_056747.1, from coordinate 1,203,122,705 downwards.
TAAGAAATTGTGGTTCCACAAGTCTCAAGGCTTTGCCCTCAAGGATTCTAGTGATAGACTCCCCGAGAGGCAGACGGTGGAATAATCATAATGGACGGCAGCCCCATTGCAGAGGTGAAATTCAAAATCAAGGCTTTTGAGGTCCCTTTTATGGCAGACCTTTTCAGTGCTTATGAATGGGGACCCAACTGCTGCACTCTGGAGGCATTCAGGGGGTGCTCTCTCTGCACCCCATACCCTGTGAAACCATCTCCCAAGATGTATGCGTACAAGGAATCATAACCAGTGGGTACACAATTCCTTTCCTTTATCTCTCCCCTTTTTCAAGAAGACTTTTGAATGTTTGATCCACACAATGGAAGGCAGTAGTACAGGAAATAAAAAAAGCTGCTAAACAAATGAGTCATCCAAGAGATCCTACCAGATAAGCTTGGGTCCAGAGTCTACTCGAGCCTCGTTTTGATGCCAAAGAAAAGCAATGGCATTTCACCCATTCTGGACCTTAGTAGTCATCTGGAGCAGAACGTAAAGCAGACAAATTTCTGGAGGTCACTATTCAGTCCATGCTACCATTATTAAGGAAGGATGATTGAATGTGCTCGATAGACCTCCTGGATGTGTACTATTGAATAAAAATGGACAGACACTCCAGAAAGTTCTGCCACTTTCAAGTGGGAGCCAGTCCCTTCCAGTTCAGAGACCTGCCCTTTGGTTTCATCACAGCTCCCTGGGTGTCACCAAATGCATGGTAGGGATTGCATTTCATCTCAGACTGCAGAGGTTCCGAGTGTTCCCATATCTGTATGACTGGTTCTTAACTGCTCCCACCAGGAATCATCTTATACAAGCCAGGGACTCCTTGCTCCAGGTATGTTCCCAGCTGGGGATAACTGTCGGCATTAAAAAGGCAAAATTTCAACCCATTCAAATGAGTTAATTGGGATCAACCTGGATACCAAACTACACATATGCAGATTGCCAGAACTGAAGATTCATACCCTTTGACATTGTGTCAGTACTCTCCCATCAAAAGCTCCCAGCTAGGTCATTTTGCATCTTTTAGGCTCAATGGCAGCCTCCACCAGCTTGGTCCTTCTAGCCAGATTTTACATGTGAGTGTTACAATGGACCCTTGCAGTCCACTGGCAAATGAGATTTCAACCAATGAACCTTCCTGTGTGCCTTACCCAAATTTGCAGAAGCCCTATTCAGTGGTGGCTGAACTCTCCAATAGTTTCTCAGGGTCGCCTTTTTTTCTTCCTTCCCCTTAGGCTGCAGTGACCACAAACATTTCCCAACCAGGATGGTGGGGGCATTTCTTGGGAAAGATGGTCCAAGGCACTTGGTCTCCCACAAAGACCAGTCTTTACATCAATGTCCTGGAGATGAGGGCAGTCCTCTTAGCACTGCTGACTTTTCAATATTCCCTCTTCAGGGGTGTGATTGCCATCCAAATAGACAATATGGCAGTGGTATGATGCATCAACAAGCAAGAGGGAACACATGTTCAGTTGGTGGCCATATTCAGCTTTCACATAGGAGAAAATCAAACTCCAGTTCCTTCCTTGAAGTCATCTAAGAACTCCTTTAGTCTAAGACCTTATTAAGGGACACTTTCCTTTTTCACCCTCCCATCAGGGATCTTTTCCTTCCCTGGGACATTACTATTTTTTAGGTGTTGGCAAGACCTCCATTTGAACCTCCAGTGACAGTTGAGATGAAATGTCTGTGTTGGAAAACACTATTTCTAGTGGCAGTTACTTCCGCTTGAAATATTTCAGAACTTCATGCTCTTTCTTCTAAGTCTCCATATTTGGTGTTCTACAAGGATAGGGTATCATTGATGACCAACTCTTCTTTTCTTCCTGAGGTAGCTTCAGATTTTTCAGTGAACCAAGCCATTAATTTTCTTGTTTTCTTTCCCAGTTTTTCCAATAAGGGAGAGCACATGATACATCTTTTGGATGTGTACTGACAAGTCAGACTTTATTTGCACCATACTAAGAATATTATAAAGACTGAGCAATTGTTTGTATCCTTCTCTTTTACTAAACTGGATAAAAGCATTTCAAAAGTAACCCTCTCAAGATGGCACTCTGAATATATTTCCCATGTATATAAGGAGAAGGACCTCTCTCTGACTGGCACTCCCAAGTCTCATTCTGCTAGGGCAATCACTGCTTCATCTGCATTTTTATCCAGCGTACCAGTTGGTGACGTGTGCAGCAGCTACTTGATCTAATGTCCCCACCTTCATATCTCAGTACAAACTGGATGTGCAGTCCAGATTTCATAGTTTCCTTTTGTTAGCCATTCTGTGGAATACCCTTAGATGATACCTCCAAATGTTTGGAGTAGCTGGGGACTCTGTCTCACCAGCTGAGGATGGATGGAAGCCACAACATCAGATAAATTTATGTACTTACCATAATGATAGATCCATGCTTTTGCCTCCATCCTCCCAAACTTCCTTACCTCCACCCCCCTACCAAATCTCCTTCCATAATTCCTTGTTTCTGAAGAATGCAAAGTTCCTGTAATCATGACTGCACAGGTAAAACCACACTCTCCAAAGCCAAGAACACAGCATCAATGGGACCTGACAACATCCCAGGCTGCGCTCTGCATGAACTACGGAATGAAATGGCACCCCACCTATGCACCATGTTCAATCATAGCCTCACCTCAGACTTTGTGCCCACTGAATGGCGCACAGTGACGGTTATCCCACTCCACAAAGGGGGAGCCACCACGGACCCCAGGAACTACCACCCCATTAGCCTAACGAGCCTGGTCTGCAAGGCCATGGAATGTATCATCATGGAACTTATAAACAAAGACATTGATAATCTCCAAACTCTGGAACCCCACCCAGTTCGGGTTTGTAAAAGGCAGATCGTGTCTCCTAAACCTGATAGACTTCATTGAAACAGTCACCAAAGCCATAGACGAGGGTAAGGTGGTTCACACAGCCTATCTAGAACTCACCAAGGCTCTTAACACCATCCCCCACTCTGGAATTATAGATAAACTCACTAAACTAGGTATAAATCCCTATGTCACAAGATGGGTTGCCAACTGGCTCACTGACAGAAACCACACTGTGAAAGCAGCAGACTCCAAATCTGAATTCAGTCCAGTGACAATTGGAGTACCACAGGGTTCAGTCCTGGGTCCTCCTCTTTGGTATCTACTTTTCTGAAGTACAGGCTAAAACAGAAGGTCTTTTGCTGACAAAGTTCACAGATGACTGCAAACTAGGAGCCATAATTGAAACTGCTACAAAAGGGCCTCACTGAGACAGATGCCTGGTGTCAAAGCCATGGACTCAAGCTCAATGCCAAAATGTGCATTGTCATCCCCTTTGGTAAAAACTCTGTACCCACGAGCTACCACATAGGTGGTAGTCTACTTAACACTGAAAGTGTGATAAGTGACCTTGGGACACAGGTGGACATCTCCTTTGATAATCACATCACCACAGTAGTCAGGAAATCCTTCTATGTGGCACACCTCATCACAAAAGGCTTCTCATCCAGGAAAAAAGAGGTCATTGTTCCCCTCTACCCATCACTCATTAGACCCATTATAGAGTACAGTGCCCCTTTTGGTATGTACCTCACAAGACATCTACAACTGGAAAGGCCGCAGAAATACCTCGCAAAGAGGATTACCGGCCTCAAACAGATGCCTTACGCAAACCGTCTCAAAAAACTCCAGCTTTACTCCGTTGCATATCGCCTACTCAGAGGTGATCTCTGCCTAACGTACAAGGCTATGACAAACCCAGAGCTGTTGGACATGCTCCACTTAGAAATCTCAATCCCACCGAGCTACATGCTCTAGGGACCTAAACCTTGTCACCACAGTAAACAGAACATGCTGGAGGGATAGATTCCTGTCCCAGAGACTTCCCATACTCTGGAACAAGCTACTCATCTATGTCAAGCAAAGTTCCTCATTAGCACTCTTCAAGAAAAATCTCGATGATTGGATAGGAAATAGGAAATTCACCCCAGGGTTCACCTCTGTGGTTCTGCTCGACAGGGCCACAAGAAAATAATTTTTTTGGGTGGTGAAAGGCAGGGTACCTTTTTGGCTAGTCTAGTACCTACCTATGAACCTATGGAGCAGCCACACTGAGTTCTTAGAAGCCTGCTCATGTTCTCTCTATGTTCTATAACATCTAATTTCATAACATTGAGATCAGAACATCTAAAACCCAAAACATCTAAACCCCATAACATTGAATTTCATAACATCTAACGCTATAAATCAAAAGAAAATAACATCCCCTCCCCATATAATGACACCAAACTACCAAACACACTTTTTACTATGTTTCTGCAGGGGGCTTGATACAGTGGGGTTAGGAAATTAACTTTTTCCCACTGTAGTGTGATCTTGGAGTTGGTATATTTAATTTACGGGGGGGGGGGTGCGGTGGTGCAGTGGGGTTTGCCCCCTTGCAGAAATGTAGTAAAAAGTGTGTTTGGTAGTTTGATGTTGTTATATGTGGAGGGGATGTTGTTTTCTTGTGATTTGTAGTGTTAGATGTTATGAAATTTAATGTTATGGGTTTTACATGTTTTGGAGTTTAGATGTTCTGGTCTCAATGGATCCAAAAGTCTGGAGAGTGACCAAAGTTGGATTCATTCGTATCTGAAGACCCTTCAGTTGAGGATGATGGAAGCAGACAGTGCAGATCTATCGTTATGGAAAGTACATAACTTTCATTTAACTAAGTATACTGACGCATAAACACTTTTCAGCCACATTTATTTATTTTTTATTTATTTATTTATTTCAAGTTTGATGACCAGGGTGGCCCACTGGGCCTGGAAAAGCCCGTTTTCAGTGGAGGCCCGGGGAGAAATGCTCCACAGATTTTGAAACAGTCATAGAATAATTGCAAATACAAGCAGTTGAATATACAAACAACATATATTGATGAAATACATAGTTAAAAAGAATAGGCAAAATGATATATATGTCTAACTAATATTTACATGCATACAATATTTACTTACATTACAAATTTTTTTTTTTGAGAGAAAAGTCAGGGTGGAGTTAATAAGTGTCATGTAGAGGAAGTAGTTATGGAAGTAGATGAGCACTGCAGAAACAAGTATAGGGTGTAGTGCTTGGGTGATGGTGTGAGGGTTAACTAGTGGGGGAAACAGGGGGATTCCCATTTTGAAACTAGGTGAGACTGGAGGAGAGATTTGAAGTTAGAGTGGCTTTGGATATTTTGGAGGGTAGCAGGAAGAGAATTCCATAATTTAGCTAAGGAGCAAGATAATAGTAGGTGTCCTGGGGGTCGAAGAGGTTTGTATATTTTTAGAAGATTGTGGTTTTCAGATCTAAGTGGGCAGTTGGGAATGTATGTTGTTAAGGAGGTGGACAGAGAGGGACAGCTAGAAAGCTGGAATATAATCTTGTGGGCCATAGTGAGTTTAAGAAGTATGAGGTAGTTAGGAAGTTCAAGTCATTGCAGTGTGTAGAGAAAGGGAATGGTGAGATGTGTTTCTGAAGTTGGTGGCAAATTTTGAGAGCTTGTTGTAATAGGTTTCCAGCTTGGACTGTAAACCAAGCTGGAGATTAGTGAATAAGGGAGTACCGTACATAAGAGATGGTAAGAGGTAAGTAAAGGTAAGTGTTCGTCTGGTAGAAGGAGAGAGGTACCGATTGTGTCTGTACAGGAGACCTAGTTTTTGGTAGTTTTTTTTAATATTAGTTTGAATGTGCATGTCAAATTTAAAATTTTTATCGATTATGGCACCTAACATTTTGGTATGTGACACTATTTCTATGGGGGTGCTGTTCTGGGCAGTTACTATAAAAGAGATTTTGTCTAAATTGGTGTGTTTGGGATGGGGCGAAGAGCATTAGCTTTGTTTTATTGGCATTTAAGTTGAGGTGATTACTGTGCATCCAAGATTCGGTATTTGAGAAGGCTGAGTTTTGTAAAGAAGGTCAGAGGGGGTATCTGCTGAACAGATGATGGTCGGGTCATCTGCATATTGAATTAGTGTGGTATCAGAGAGAGACTGGTGGAAGTTGTTTATGAAAATGTTAAAGAGGAGGAATACCGGTTGGGGTATGTAGAAATGAGGAGAATGAGTTATTCCATTTTATGGCTTGTTGTCTATCAGAGAGGTCACTAGAGAACCAGGTAATAGTTGGATGGGAAAGGTTGAGAGAGGATAGTTGGGATAAGAGTAAGGGGTGGGAAACAGTATCAAAAGCTTTAGGGAGAATAAGGAACAGTGTGGAGACAATTTTATCAGAGTAATGAGCAAGGTTAATAGAGTCTAGAAATGAGAGTAGGGCAGTAATGGTACTATGGCCAGGACAGAAACCATGTTGTGCTGAGGTTAGCAGGATATTTTGGGACAGATAAGATAGCATTTGGGATTGGATACATTTCTCCATGATTTTTGAAAGTGCGGAAAGGATTGTTACGGCATGAAAGTTCAGTGTTTTTGCCTCCTTTATGGAGTGGGATGATATAAGCATGTTTCCAGAGGGAGGGGACATATGATTCTTGGACAGATCTGTTTATTATGATGGGAATGGGGTATGCAAAGCTATCTGCAGATAGATTGAGGAAAGATGCGGGTAAGGCACCAGGTGCAGGAGAGCATGGTTTCAATTGGAGAAGTTTTTTTATTTTATATGTGGAGACTGGAGAGTAATTGAAATTTATGATAGGGGAAGTTAGATTGGAAGGGGATGTGGGAGGATTGGTTGGAGGGTGGGGGGATAAAAAGTAGTGAGAGAAGGTGGTAGTAAGTTTAGCAATGGAGAAGTTATTGAAAAGAGAGGCAGTTTCAGGATCAGTATAATTTAGATTTGGGCATGGGTTATCCTTGTTGCCAGGGTGAAGGAGGGAGGAGATGGCGCTCCAGAATTTTCTAGGGTTGGATAAGTGGATAGATTGTCGTTTACTATAGTATGATTTGTGTTCGCTGATTATTAATTTTTTTACTCTGTTATGGAGGTGTTTAAATTCAGTTAGGACAGAGGGCGATTAATGTTTTTGGTATATTTTCCATTTCTTACCTCTTAGGTACATAGTTTTAGTTTCTTTGGTTAACCAAGGGAGGTAAAAGCTTTAACTTTAGTTTTTAGTGGAGTGAGATTGTTAAGAAGGTGGAGGAAAGTGCTATTAAAGTATTCAATGGCACTGTCAAGAGGCAAAGTATTTAAGTGTGACCAATCATTTATTTTTAGACAGTCTATGAATGTTTGTGGGTTGAAATTAGAGAGATTCTGAGTTTGAATATATTGATGGTGTTTTTGAGGGGGGGGGGGGTGACTGTCAGTAAATATAGGCTGGTGGTCACTGAGTGAGTCAGGAAGAATGCCGGTATCTGAAATTAGGTTTGGATGAGGCACTAGGATACAGACTATGATGGAACCAGTGGTGCCATCTTTCTTCAGTCTGGTGGGAGATTTGATTAGTTGGCTGTAATTGTAAAGGTTAATATTTAGAGAAGGGGATGCAGAGTTAATTGTTGCCCAATTTATGTCCACATCACCTAGGATAAATGTTTAGTTTTTGATGTTGGCTGAAAACCAGTAGAGTATATCTTCAAGTATGGGGATGTTGTTACCTGGGGGAATGTAGAGGGCAGCTGTGCATATGGATTTATGTTTGTTGGGTTTAAGGAGGGCAGTGGACAGTTAGATTTGGTGAATTTAGGAATGGAATTGCTGTAGGGAGTAACAGTGTAGGAGGTGGAGTAGAGTATTGCTACTCCACCACCTTTTTTGTTGGGTCTGTCTGAGCATATCATTTGGTAGCCTGCTGGGAGAATTTCATTATCTTTTATATTTGCTTTAAGCCAGGTCTCTGTGATGGCAACAATATCAGGCTGGTTGTGAGTTGCCAGGCATGAAAGGTGGGAATTTTATTTTTGAGACTTTGGGCATTAATTGAAATGAAACAAAAGCTTTTAGAGATAGGGGAATGAGGTATGGGAGGATTTGTGTTGGGAGAGGTGTTGGTAGGGCCGGGGTTTGGGTGGATATCACCTGAGAGAGAGAGTGTGTCAAGTATGAGAGTAATATAGTGTGATATGGAAGATGAGAATGGGTGGAAATATGTGGTGAATTTATTAAGACAGGGAGAAAGAGGGATATGAGGATGACTTAAGGATGGGTAAGATTGTGAATTTAAATTGGAGGATTGTATTAGAAGAGTAGACCTCATGGGCTATAGAGGAGAAAGAGAGTTGAATAGTATTGTATGATGGTTGCTGTGTAATGTGAGGATAAGGTGGGGGTGGGGTTGGGAGGCAGGTGAGATAGGAGAGGGTTGTAAGTAGAGAAGAGATTAGTATGAGTCTGAGAGAGTATGTTATATTAGACATGATGTTTGTGGGGTTATTGGTGAGTAATGGGAAGAGTTGGAGTTCTGAATGGTTAATTGGGTTAAGTAGGTGGTGGGAGGAGTTATGTGTAGGATAAATCCAGATGTAGTGGGGGCAGGTGAGAATTGGGGGCAGGGTAGTGGAGTGAAGTGAGCCCATAGGGGGAATGGAGTGGGTAGAGCCGAGGAGAAGGGAGACTTGCCAGAAACGAGAAACAGTCAGTGGTGTGGAGGATGAGACCTGGAGCTAGGGAGCAAGCTCGAAGATGACTGATACAGGGAAAGACTCCAGGCCAGATGCAGAGAAAAAGGTAAGCTAAATGGGGAAAACCATGGGGGTGAGGTGCATACACAGGGCTGCCGAAGGTGAAATGAATGAACAGGGAATGAAGCAATACTGCCACCTGGTGGCAAAACTATAAAAGACTGCAGGGGAATACCAGGAAAAACAGGCAAGGGAGTAGATGGGAGTAAGAAAGAACTGTTTACTTCAGTAGGCTGCTAGCAGACATGCGGTGGAGTACAAAGTTAGGATAAATTGTGGTAAAACAAGTAAAAACCAACAATAGAGTTACATACACGTTAGTTCTAATCCTTGGGGGGGAGGCTGTTTGGTGCAAATGCACTCCCGAATCCTGATGACTTGGTCTTTCAGGGGCGGAATGCCAGGGAGATTAGTCAAGCAGTGGGAAGACACCTGTGCAGTTAAACGCAACAAAACGTTAGTTCTAATCCTTAGGGGGAGGCTGTTTGGTGCAAATGCACTCCACAGTCCCGATGAGTTGGTCTTTCAGGGGCAGGATGCCAGGGAGATCAGTCAAGCAGTGGGAGGACACCTGTGCGGTTAAACGCAGCAAAAGCAGGACATGAGTTCTAATCCTTGGGGGGGAGGCTGTTTGGTGCAAATGCACTCCAGAATCCCGATCAGTTGGTCTTTATGCTGCAGGATGCCACGGAGATTAGTCAAGCAGTGGGAAGATACCTGTGCGATTAAACGCAGCAAAAGCAGGCACCGAGCGAGGCCAGCAGCCTATGGCAGGGCAAGACTGGAGAGGATTCAGGGGAATTTAAAAATCATGGGCCACAAAGGCAATTGCAAATTATATATGGACCATTTTTTGTAACCCATCAACCAGAATGTTATTGGAAAGCAGGTGAGGACCTAGACTTGCAAGCAGATACATGTTTTACTTTTACAGAATAAAGGCTTTTTACCATGACCACCAGTGATTTGTTTCTTTTTTCTAGAGGAATAGAGGAACATACACTACTGAAGATGTACTCCCCAAGTGAGCAGAGTGTGTCGAGCAGATGGAAAAAGTACTCTGAGGGGCTGATGAATGAACAGAATGAGAGAGAGAAAAGGTTGGATGATGTGGGGATAGTAAATCAGGACGTGCAATGGATTAGGAAGGAGGAAATAAGGACAGCTCTGAAGAGGATGAAGAATAGAAAGGGTGTTGGTCCAGATGACATACCTGTGGAAGGTCTTTAGGACAGATGCCAGTGGAATTTTTAACCAGATTGTTTAACAAAATCTTGGAAAGTGAAAGGATGGCTGAGGAGTGGAGAAGTGTATTGGTACTGATTTTTTAAGAATGAGGGTGATGTACAGATCTGTAGTAACTGCAGAAGGATAAAACTGATCAGCCACAGCATGAAGTTATGGGAAAGAATAGTGAAAGCTAGGTTAAGAAGGGCAGTCATGATTAGTAAGCAGCAGTATGGTTTCATGCCAGGAAAGAGCACTACAGATGTGATGTTTGCTCTGAGGGTGTTGATGGAGAAGTATAGAGAAGGTCAGAAGGAGATGCAATGTGTCTTTGTGGACTTAGAGAAAGCATATGGCAGGGTGCCTAGACAGGAGTTGTGGTATTGTATGAGGAAGTTGGGAGTGGCAGAGAAGTATGTAAGAGTGGCACATGATATGCACGAGGGCAGTGTGACAGTGGCGAGGTCTGTGGTAAGAATGATGGATGCAGTCAAGGTGGAGGTGGTATTACATCAAGGATCAGCTGTGGGCCCTTTCTTATTTGCAATGGTGATGGACAGGTTGACCGACGAGATCAGACAGGAGTCCCTGTGGACTATGATGTTTGGGGATGACATTATCATTTGTAGTGAGAGAAAGGAACAGGTTGAGGAGACCCTGGAGAGGTGAAGATATGCTCTAGAGAGGAGAGGAATGAAGGTCTGCAGGACTAAGACAGAATAAATGTGTGAATGGGGAGTGAGCAAAGGACTGGTAAGGATGCAGAGAGTAGAGCTGGTGAAGGTGGATGAGTTTAAATACTTGGAATCAACAGTTCAGAGTAATGGTGAGTGTGAAAGAGAGGTGAAGAAGAGTGTACAGGCAGGGTTGAGTGGGTGGAGAAGAGTGTCAGGAGTGATTTGTGACAGATGGGTACTAGTAAGAGTGAAAGGGAAAGTCTACAAGATGGTAATGAGACCAGCTATGCTATATGGGTTGGAGACAGTGGCACTGATGAAAAGACAGGAGTCAGAGCTGGAGGTGGCAGAATTAAACATGTTAAGATTTGCATTTGGTGTGGTGAGGATGGATATGATTAGAAATGAGTATATTAGAGGGTCATCTCAGTTTAGACAGTTTGGAGACAAAGCCATAGAAGTAAGATTGTGATTCTTTGGACATGAGCTGTGGAGGGATGCTGGGTATATTGGGAGAAGGATGCTAAGGATGGAGCTGCCAGGTAACAGGAAACGAGGAAGGCCTAAGGTAAGGTTTATGGAAGTGGTGACATTCAGGTGATTGGTGTGACAGAGCAAGATGTAGAGGACAAGAAGAAATGGAAAAAGATGATCCACTGTGGAGACCCCTAATGAGAGCAGCGAAAAGAAAAAGGACTGTAATTTACAAAATAAAGTCTATATGGCTCAAAAATGGGTCTCTCACATTCCAAAGACATGCAAGAGGTGGATTGGACACTCAGAAATTGGCCATAGGTGTAAGTATGTGTAGTAAAAAACCTCAGCAGTGCTATCTACTCTATGGTGTAGACAATGGCTTTAGATGATTGTCACTGTTGAGGTGACATCCTGACCCCATGAGCAAAAATGGGACAACCCGTTGTGCATGGGTGATTGGATATGTTTTTTGAAATTTATTGTATGTCACTAGTAATCATTGCTTGCCATTAATTCTTATAGGTTTACTGACTGTCACTGAAATGCATCTCTCAGACCAAAATCATTGCAGCTAACTCCACTATCACACATAATCAGGCAGTGATTAATGGTATATGTCAGTGAAACGTATCCATCAGAGCATATTCCTTGTTAGTAAATTCATCACCATGCATAATCAGGCAGTGATTCTTAGTATAATGAGATACCAGTTAACTGAGGGACAGTCTTACTTCTCTATTGGTTAAACATTGTTTTTCCTTGATATGCATAACTCTCCCACATTAAAACATGTAACATTTCACTTGGATTTTAAACTGTCACAACAGTAACTCAAAGTGAAGGAACGGTGCAGAAAACATGGGAAACTAAGACTTGCATTTTGCTGCAAACATTTATTAAAATACCTCACAATTTTGCAATAACATTCACAATGAACAATACAGTATGGTGCAATAAAATATTCATCAAGAAAAATACATTTAAGATTCTTTTTATAATATTTGGCCTAAAACAGAACATTGTATTATTAATTACATTTATAGAAGAGACATTTATATTTTTGTCATTTGGAATTTGTGTTATATTTTATACTGGCTGAATAATCTCAGACATGTCCATTTTTAAATGTGGTAGCAGTGAGGCATGGCAACTATAGTTTATCTTGGCAGCACTTTTTCTGTCATTCTTATGAGAATGGCTAATGGGTTTCTTTGATGAGAAAACATGGAAAACAGCTAGCAAGGCACATTAAATTATGTATGAGACCATCTTGCACAGAAGTGATGCAGATGCTTGCTATTATCAGGAATACTAAATTGCTTCATCAAGCTACATGAAAAGAAGAAAAATGAAGCTACTAGACATCTTTTTGTAAAATCCATTTTCTTTATTTGTTTCTGTAATACTTCAGTATACTTCTGTAGCTAGTCATGTATGTAGGGAAGTTTGTTGAATCTGTGCACCATGCATTACTTATCATTTTCTCACAAAATACTGTTTCTTTAATTATGCTGTACTTCATCCAAAATATTTTTTGGGGGGAGGGTATGCTTTCTGTACCTGTAAAGCTATATTGTCATCTACAAAGTTGCCATGTTCCAGAAAATATGCATTTTTGTTCATTCATTATCTTTTACCATTTCAGAATCATGGGGGAGCAAGAAACGATCATGGTACTCACTGATCACAAGACTAACCCTGGATGGGATGCAGGTCCACTGCAGTATCCACACATAACTATAGACAATATTTCTTTTAGCAATGTGAGAGGAAAACAGAATATCTGGCAAAACCCAGTTTGGTACAGTAAGGACATGTGACTTCTGTGCAGAAGACACCCCAGCTAAGAACTGAACAGGAGAACCAGACACCAGCTTAAGAGTCTCACACTGAAAGGAGCATTTGCAAAAACATTTTCAGTAGTTTTTGGTCAAAATTTCTGTTTGTCTGAACTATAACGAGAATTTTATCCATATGCACAAACAATACTTTCCTGGCTCAAGGTACTGAATACTGACTGTTACGTCTGGAATATCATAGGATCTACCCCTACAGCAGACGCCTGGGCTAATATGCATGGAAATACTGCAGTGCAGTCTGAAGTGGTATTGATGCAATACATCTAAGAAGCCATACAAAGTTGCACTAAAATGTCCATGACTATATCTAGTGGCTGTTTAGACAGATGTAAACAATTAGACCATGTAATATAGTTTTAAAATAGTACAATATGAAACTTTCTGTCCAAAACAGATACACCTTTTGATCAAAATTTACAACTTAGTAAGGTGTGTACAAATTTCTTCTGGCTATAACCCTTCCACTATTGGATGTAACCTTCTCTCAACACCTTTCTCATCTTTATCTGCCACTATCAATTAGTACTTTCATTATATAAATGTAACTTCATAGCTTACTTCCATGACTGAGACTCTATAACATCTCTCTGAGTTCATATTTAAGTCAAAAGGCTAATCATAAGACTTCTTATCATACAGGGGATATGTTATTTCTGCAGTTACTAATATTTATATAAAAAAAATTGATGACCGATATTGGTCATTTATCATAAATAATGCCCATTTCTATTTTATTTTATTCTGTTTCATGGATAGTTTGTGGTGCAGATTTCCCGTCCTTTTTTATCCTATACTTGCCATGAATTCTACGAGTTCCCTGTTGTTATTTATGTATTTTTGAGTTCCAACAATATTTTTGCTTATGACTCTGAACTTGCTCTCTTCAAAGAAATACTTGTTTACATCCCACTGTGACGACTGGGGAGAGATGGGCGAAGGCTGCCAGCCTAGTGAAATAGAATTTGATATATAATTCTGGCATTTGTAAATAAACGTAAAATACAGGCATGTGTTCTTGATAATAAATGTAAAATACAGGCATGTTTCTTGAGTGTAAAGAATACTGTGAAATGTGGAACTGCAAAATATGTGACAGCATTGCACTCTTCTGGCTCAGTGAAGCATGTTGTGACCCTTTCATGATAGAATTCAGCTCCAGTGCAGCTGGATGAAAGTTTCATGCCCATTGTTTTAAGGCTAAAGTTTATGACCAGAATTTAGATGTGGAATGTGTTCTATAGCTCTAGTTTCTGTTAGAATATACATGTGAAATGTCTTCTATTGTTGTAAGTTTTTGTGCAGGGTGTTAGATTGCTAAATAATGCAGTTTGTGGCCTGAGAATTCAGACCAGATGTTATGATGATGCAATATGAATACTGGGAAAACCTAAGTGTCAAAAATTATGTAATTTGGGAGGGCCTTAGAGACATATCTGTTAGTAATGTTTAAATACTATTTCTCACAAGAGACTGGGGAGCATTTTGACTTTGGACATCTAACTTATCAGCACTCTGCCTTATGCTCACCTGTAAGTTTTAGCACTGTGATTTCTTCTAGGAATAGTTAAAGCTAGTAAAGATTAATTAGGTATTTTTCTTTGAAATCAGACCTGTCCTACTGTATTATTTTAAGTTTCTGTGTGATCTCTGAACTCTTAGATATCTCTGTAGTGTAGTAGTTTTGTCTTTTGTTTTAATTATTTATTATTAAATATTTTTAAAACCTTCTACCTGTGGCTGGTTTGTGTAGAGATAAGCTCTAGAGTACATTGCATATTTATAGAGGTTAGTGTAATAGGCCACTCTAACGTAAGCCTTGACTGTTGGTCATACTACCATTGTATAATAATATTGCACAGTAATAACTGGACACCCTTTTAAGGGCTGATATTATTAGTCATGTGGTGGCAGTAATTACTACTGTTTAGTCTGGATAAAGGGACACAACTGGAGAATATGTGTCAGCCTTTCCCAGGAGTGTCTGTAAAGTTGTATAAATACTTATCTCAAAGTGTGTGTGTGCTGTGTCAGCTACTTGGGCAGGGACACGAAGCACCAGTTGAACTGGAGGTTTTAACTTGCCCAGCTAGGCTGAGACCTGGACCCTATAGCTGTGCCAGTGGGGAGTCTTATTGGGGACCTGGCGAGCAAGGGAGCAACCAGCTGCAGACTGACTGTGATCTCAGTGTGCACTTAAGGGAAATGTACTTTACTGTGTGTACTAATTATCCTCTTCTCTTCTAGGAGACGACCTCCCTGATGTTAATGGTGAGGATTGAGGCTCCTTGATTGCTGGGCCAGGGCACGGTCATCACACCCACAATAATTTATTTTCTTTCCAAGTGTTATATGCTGTTCTAGCGCACATTCTTCAAAATATGCATTTCTGCTATCCTTTTGACTTAATGAGGTATTTAAAGGTCTTCATCATATCTCCCAGCCTACACCTAAGTAACTTAGCTGTTGCAGAAATGTGGTACATTAAAAATGTACATGTCACAGCATTAGGAATTCCATACTATCTATTTCACTGACATCACTGTCATATGAATATACAACTGCAACACTGTTAACTCATTTTTATTCCTTATAGCCAACACTTCCTCATGTTGAGTCCTTGCAGAAGTTTTGTCCCAACTAATGTCACAACTTTTTCATTGGTGACAGTTTGCACTAATATTTCGCCTTTTTTCCTCTTCCATCATTCTCTTGCCTGGTCGCATCTCCATCAGTAAATTTGTTAAGACGTTTAGTCTTGCTGGCCAAAGATATCAGAGAAGGAAAATCAAGATGCCTGATGGAAGAATACAGCAATTTCTGATCTTAGGACTATGGGCATCTGGATTTTACTTTCTTCTCACCTTTAGTTTGCATTACATGTTCAAATCCTTCAAGTCTAATGATATGTCTTTAGGAAGATGTAATTTAAAAGACTGAGACGGTAGGGTCCAGGTTGTCCTCCTGAGGTATGGCTTTACCTGCTTTATCTACGATCATAATAGTATCATCTGTTTAGGCATCTCCTCATTACAGTTCATCTCCTGTGAAGCAGAGTCACCTGCCTTGATGTTGAGTCTTATTTTCCCTCTTCTGTTCCTTTAAGTCTGTCACAGACTTTTAAGTTTGTTCACAATCTCCAGGTCATTTTTTAGAAATGCTGTTGCTGCTGCATGAAGCTTAGCACAAAAGTGCTAATGTGCCTAAAAGTTATCTAGACATCTCCAGAGACCGAATATCTTTAATACCTTTACTATTTCTCCTTCACGAGAACTATCTGTTTAGAACAAAAAGATTTATATCAAACTTATTTAGAAGTTTTAGATTGTTAATTAGGAATATCATGTCACTGAGTATCAAACCACCAGGTACGGAAATAGTAAAATTGGTAATCAGCTTTTCTAAGACTGCTATCCTCAAATACTGAGAATTTCCAGATTTTTCTAAATCAAAGGAGACCGTTTTAAGGTCTTGTATGACATATTAATCTAATGTTTATTTCTAAAATAACCTTGATGACAGCCTTTTCCCTATCCTATCCTATCCTTTCCTATCCTATCCTTTATCCTATGCTAACCTGTATGCTGTACTACATATGTTACTGTTGTATAAATATTTTGTTTCCTATTTGTTATTGTTATTATAGTTGTATCTCTTTGTTTATGTCTTGGAGCTTATCTCCCTGAGCCTCTACTGAAAATGGACATATATCCAATTAGACTAGCCCGGTCAACAGATGTAAAATAAAATAAATAATAAATAATTTTTTACAATCACTTTTAGGAATGTGCAGGCAGTACAGTGGCCCATTGGAGGTAACATTGCCACCTCGCAGCAAGAGGTTCTCTAGTTCAATTCTCAGAGGTGGTGCCTTCTGAGAACAGTCTGTGAGCCCTTCCTGTGATCACATAGATTTTCTAGGGTTTCTCCTACATCATATGGATTTTCTACGGTTCCTCCCACATTCAAAACACATGTAGTAGATGGATGCAGTAGGTGGATTGGATCTCTAAACTGTTCATAGGTATGAGTATCCTATTTCCACCCCTCCCAACCACACCTCCATTGCCTTCAAAACTCCACAGATAGCTGTGGATGTCATCAGGGTCATGCCATGAGGGAGTGCAACATATAAACCACTTGCTTTTATTAGATGTTTTCCCTTGTGGCATAATGCATGTACCATAATTTTGTTATAACCTTGAACTCAGTTTTCTTTACGATACACAACCCTAGAGCAGTTTGATAGTCATCTTTTATATTATGGCTTAAATGTTTGGTCCAGTGCTGCAGATTTCAGATAATAAAAATAATTTCCTTTTAATGCTATGCTTTCATCATCTTTGTCTCAGTTACAAAACATTCTGTAAAGAATAGCACCACTCATCTGACATGCCCCATCTCAGCTTCACCTGTTCATCGTCTTGGGTATTTTTGATTGTGAAGTCAGTGGTTGGAGGTTGATTGTTTCTGTGTACTTTACAGGAAAACTGCCAATTCAACTACCAGGTTCTAGATACTATGGCTAAGAGGTTACATGTTAGGTATCTTAGAGCAGCACCCAGAGAGTCATCTGATGTCTGTCTTTCAACCCTCCAGATCATGCAAAGTTATATTCAGATGCATTCCGTTTCCTTTCTAAAGAGTTCTGTATAATGAGTGTCCAAAAAGTGATACTACAAAGAGCTTTACATCAGGTTCTTATACATATCACAAAGATCTCTATTTCACATTCATGTGCCAGCTGGTGGGGGTGGCTTTCTAGTCTGAGAGCTAAGCACATAGGATTAGGGCTATAAACTGTTTCCTGTAGTCCAGAGTTTGATTCTGTCAGCTCAGCTTCCATGTGCCTACCATGTGAGTCTGTGATTTTTTTTTTAACCAGACAATGTTCTGAGGCAACTGAGAAATTGGGCTGGGCTCTTCAATGATCTCCAAGACCACAAGCCTAGTAACTACCTATTAACCTAAGAAAATGGAAATATGAGACCTATTTCTGATTTCAAGATCATCTGTTTATGTATCATGCACAGAGAAGTTTAAATGCTCACCTTGTCATGCCTTCTTCTCAGACAAGATAATAGATTATGTTTTCATACCATAGAGAAACTTAATTATTCAGCATCTTAGTTCTAATAAAGATTTGTGTCTGTTTTGGGAAAACAATACCAGTTCAGAATTCTGCTCTTTGGTTTGTCCTTTGTACTGTGCAGCATTATGAAATGACTTAACTGTGAAGATTATCATCTTTTGGCAAAGGGTCCTTTGTACTTTCTTCTGCCTAGACAACTGTCTGCTGAAGACCTTTACACTGAGCCTTCTTGTTCTGAGCTTAGCAGAAGGCTGTGATTTGGCACACTGCAACATCACTAATCTATGTGAGTTTAGAAATATGTATTCCCAGAGATCATAAGGACATTAGCAAGCATAATGTTGGCCTGGTTTAAGTAAAAGCTGTACACTGCTAAACAGGAGACTCGTTTTACCTAAACCTAACTACTGATCAATAATCATTACTTCCTCCTGAAGGTTCCAAAGATGTTGGGGTCTTGCTGTTATGAATATGAGTAAGACTAATGAAATGGTGACTGAACAGTCAGTGTATGTTATCTCTCATATTTTCCTGGCAAGAATGGACTTAAAAGATGACTCTAGTATAATACTGTCTTGTATGCAATTCCATATTACAATCACCTTTGAGTTTGGAAAGGGGATGCCCCTCAACACTGTATTGCTCTGTGTTAAGACCTCCGTTTATATAAACAGATTAAGCATTAAATCTGTTTTATATGTTATATACGCTTCTCACTGTCCCTAGTTTTTTGAAGCTTTGTAGTCTGTGATTTAGTTCTAATTCATATGCAAGTTATGACCACATGCTTTGCTTTAATCATTAGTCTGCTCATATCTCTGTGTCTGTTCTACTGTTTGCTTTGTCTGTTTTGGATTTCCTTCTTAGACAAGATTTGATGAATGAAATGCAACCGAAGATGAGATCTTCACATAAATATTACATTAGTGGCCGATCATCAGCACAATCTCATGTCTGTTTTCCCTTTCACTCTTCTCTTTCTGTAGATTTTGATCTTTGCTTAGATGTCTGGTGTTCTGGTGTATTCAGCACTTGTATCGCACATACCACTCTTGAATTCCATAATGCAAAGGTCTGCTCCTTTTTAATTTAGAAGAATCAGAAAAAGTCATGAATATAACTACAAATTTATAGAGTAGATGACATCTTTATTAGTCTTTATACAGTAGATGACATCATTATGAGTAGCTCAGACGTTATTGCTTCAAAAATTGACTCTGTATACCTTCTACAAGAAAGTTTTTAAAGCACGACCTAATGTAAGGTTATCTAATTGAAATCTACTGGAACTGTACTTTATTATATAGCTGCCTTTCCCATCAGCTCTTACTGATAAAGATGTTAATACAGATAATGTGCCAAGTTGGTGGCCTTCCTCAGAGTGGTAACTGCAGCTTGTCTGATGTAAGATATTGGTCTCCAAAACTGGACAGAGAGGATGACATCTTACAGACCTTCTTCATTCTTTCTGCTATTTTTGGTTCTTTGTGGGCACTAAAACATTCTGTTTTGGTAATTCTATCATGTGCCTAATCTATCTGTTGTCATACCACTTCTGATCACTTGACATTTCTCTTATTTTTTTTTTTAATTCCATATATTTTGCACTATACTTCAGAGTTTTATAGGCCAACTACATGATTTGACATTTATCCATAATTAAGCCTAGCTACTATACCGTTAACTGTTTAGATAGCCATTTTTTCTTTTTCTAAAGATATCGCCCAGCACACAGTACTACTGCCCTTCGCATCATTCACTGATACCATAAAGAAACACAGGGGTTCTGGCAATCTGATTTCCTCCTTATTCCCTGACCTGTCAAAAGCCTTTGATATAGTTTCTCAGTCTAAACTCCTGCATAAACTGTCTCAACCTGGGCTATCCCCTTCTTCAATACTGTGGTTCAGTAACTGTTTAACCAACAGACTTCAGAATGTAAAATGTCAGAATCCTTTCTCTCTTCATACCTGCAAGTCTGCACTGGTATACCCCAAGCTTCTATTCTAGGTCCCCTCCTCTTTAATATCTTTACCAATGGCCTCTATACCTGCATATATCCAGCCTCTCTTATACAGTAAATTGATGATTCTACACTCGTGCATCTAATGACTTGCCTCAACTTGTCCATATCCCACAAGAAGCTTTTCCCTCAGTTCTGGAAATGGCCCCACAATGGATGTTCATTTCCTGCACTACTTCTGGTTGACCATTTGAGAAGTCTACCATTGATTGCCCTTCTACACTCATCTGAGACTGGTCTATAGGGATCAATGGAGTTTGCCCAGGACCTCTGTGAATGTTCTAATCTCTCTTTTACGTTACCACATCTATTGCCATATTAATTAATTGGCTATCAAATGGGCTTGTGGTTTCTGTTAAAAAATGGACTGTGCTTAATTTCTCTCTTTTGTTGCTTTCTAATCCACTTTCTTCTATTTAATGAGTCATTGTTTACCATTTTTCCTAACCTTCATGTATCTTCATGGTGTAGTGCATCCCTTCATTTTCTCCTGCTAACATAGTTATAAAATGCATTGTCTTCTTATCCACTTTAGTTAGGTGATCTCATTTTATCTTTTGCATTCTTAAGCCTCTTAACTTAATGCTTTGAACTCATTTCACTGTTTTTTTTCAGATGTACCTCTGTGTCCTCCTTTTTCTGTCTTAATGTATCTTTGAATGTTACATTTTTGTACCTCAGCTCTTGTGCCATCTTTTGAAAAAAAAAACTGCAGCATTTTCTTTTCATTCTTTTGTCAATCCCATAGACAAACAGAATTTCTGCTTTCCTTTTACTTTTTTGGCCCAGTTTGTTCCACAGTCTCTGTATCCTTTGTGCTTGGCGGTTTCTGCAACATTTTACCATACCATAGTAAAAAGATTCTTCTGGAAACTAAAAACGAAATTATCTACAGGCCATTTTGGAACTGAAGACTATCATGGATGTGAGCTGGGACTGTACACATACACTTAGTTTGCCTCATGTCATGATTATTGGTTGCTTAATTAGATTCCAATGCATCCTTCAGCTATAATGTAGGTTTGTTAACATCACATTTTGTATTATCCATTCCAAGCAAATCTCCTGGCTGACAGCAATACGTAGAAGATTGCCTCATCCAAAGATGATGTCTTGTTTATGTACAGTCTCTGTGGAACAATATAATTTCACTTGTCTTTCACCAGAAAACACATGATTTGGAAGGGAAAAATCTTCCTAGAAGACCTCCTATCAGAAATACCTTTTCTATTTAAAAAAAAAAAGTGAAAAATCTTAAGATACTGCCAGATTTTTCAGGAATATCGAAAACAATCTAACTGGACTTTAATGTTGCTTTGTGTGTGTGTGTGTGTGTGTGTTCCAACTGCAGGAGACTGAATGCAAGAAACCTGATGGATTGCTCGCTAAATCTCAAAAGCTTTGTTTGTATACTGTTGCTATTAGGGGAAATGATTTGTAATGTGATCCTAATGTGTAGGAATAGGAGGGTTGGGGATAGGGTTAGGATTAGTATGCATTGTATCAGGTGGTGCAAGGAGGCAAAGCCCCAACCCACCCTTACTAATGGGCTAACCCTAAACCTATCCACATTCCTGTCCTAACTCTACTCTTTGTTATAAAACACTCTTTCCCTAAAAATTAAGCTAAACATAACACTCACACAAACTAAAAATGTGCAGTATTCAGTATAACCAAATATTGTAACGTTTTAGTGCTCTGCTTGCTTACATGGAGTAGTAGAAAGTAAGAAGGGAGCTGAGCAGTTCAGATTCAGATCAGGATGCAGCACAGCAGACCTGATGTTTACAGTGAAATGGACAGTTGAGAAGAAGCTAAAGATGAGCAAGAGTCCAAGCAGACGTTTCTAAACTTGTAGAAAGCATATGATAAGATGCAAAGAAAGCTGATTTTGGATAGTCCTGCAATGGTTAAAAACATTTTGGAAACATTGGTAGAATTAGTGCAGGCTTTGTACAAGGACACAATGTCACAAGTATGAACAGTGTTTAGACTGACTGAGGGGTGCCCAGTGGGAGTGCATAAGGGTTCAGCTCTGAGCCCACTGCTATTTACACTGCTGATGCACTACATTAGCAAAAAAGATAGAGAGGACAGACCAACAAAACTGCTTTATGCAGACAATGTGGCATTACAGGCAGACTCTGAGCATGGAGTGCAAAACTGAAGGCACATGGGAAGAAACTGAGTACAGATAAAACAGTTGTAATGGCAGCAAATTGGGGAAATTAGAAGCATCTGAAAATTGAGACAGAAGGTCAAATAGTGGAGCAGGTTAATAGTTCGAATATCTGGGAGGTGAAGTTGAAAAGAAGGGAAGTCTGAATAAGGAGATCAAAGCCAGAATCAGAGAGGCTGCAGCCAAGTTCTATAGAGTATCAGGAGTGTATCACACAAGAATGCCAAAGAAGCTGAAAAGTAAGGAGTGCAAAACAGTGGTGCGACCAGTACTGGGCAGTGAAGGCAGAGCAAACGAGGAA
Source organism: Protopterus annectens (assembly GCF_019279795.1). Taxonomy (NCBI): domain Eukaryota; kingdom Metazoa; phylum Chordata; order Ceratodontiformes; family Protopteridae; genus Protopterus; species Protopterus annectens. The sequence continues at coordinate 1,203,100,231 of NC_056747.1, read as the reverse complement.
GCTAGAGGTGATGAAGATGAAGTGCCTGAGATGGGGGGTAGAATTACCATAGTGTGACAGATGGAGAAGTGAGGACATTAGAACAGAAGCCCAAGTAGTTCCAATAAGAGAGAAGGTCAAAAAGCATGGATTATGGTGGTTCAGTCATAAGTGTAGGGAAGCAGAAAACAATCTGGCGAAGGAGATTTGGGATAGAAAGGAAGGAAGAAGGCAAGAAGAAACAAGGGCATCCAGCAAAGACATGGAGGGATTGTGTGAATGAAAACCTGCATCAGTTAGGCATGACTATTGACGAAGGTAAGAGAGTGGCACTGAACTGAGCAAGATGGTGACAGTTTATAAGACACCCCAGTGCCATGTAGAAAATGGAAAAGATGGGGGTTGATGACTATGATGATGATCTTTCTTTAAGAAAATATTGAGACTCTATAAATGATGTTTTTCCTTTTTATGTAATTTTGAAAATGTGTCAGTAAACAGCAGCCTGCTGGTATTTCAATTAAGGTCAACAGAGAGCACTGAAGCATGTAGAGAGAAGAATACCTTGTGATACTGCCAAGCCAGCATTCCAAAATCTCAAAGCTCATATCTTTAAGGAAGCTGGAGAACAATCTAAATGTCTTATAAACTTTAATATTTATATAAATGCTTCCTATGAAAATACTAGTCATTCATTATAAATTAATATTATCACAGGAGTATCAGCCATAGGAATTACTGTCTGTAGAAATCTTGCTGGCAGATATATTTGCATTCAAAATACAACTTGTTTTAAGATAAAATGCTACTTGCTTTAATTAAAATAAAATTCATACTTCTGAAAACAGCCTACATTCAAATGATGTCAGTTGTAATTTAAACACCATAAGGTTTGTGAATGCAAGACACAATACCAGCCAATCAGAAACTGTGTATAATGGTTTGTTCTTTGCTGTCCAAGTGAAAATATTATGGCAGCTGTGTTTTTGGTGATGTTACAGTGGCCCACTGCAGCATTTCTACATGGTAGATTAAGCCGCAACAGTCTGTGTCCCAGTTGTTTGATCATCACTGCTTACAAACACGGTTTCTGATACATCTGGCCACACAGCTCAAAAGCAGGACAACAAGATCTTTGCTCCCCCATAAGGAGACCTTCACCCCATGCCCCTTTATCTCTATATACTAACTTTGTGATTGTGTAACAGTGAAGAAAGGTGAGAACCTCTGAAATATGGGCACAGTAATACTGCAGGACACAGATGAAAACTCTTCTGGGAAAAGTGAGCAATAGTAACATAAAAGAACTTTTACTGGGAATTTAGAGTCAGAGAAAATTTCCCTCAATTACTTAAAGGGCAACCTAGCACCATAATTAGGGTGAGGTGAAGGGGGTGGCGTTGCCTAGCTCAAACTGTCAGGGGGAGTGGTTAGCAGTGCTGAGTAGCTGCTGAATGGGCATGAGCGCAGTTCCCAACTATCACAGAGGTTTAAATGAGTGTGTTTTGTAGCTTAACTGTAGCAGGGAGCTTGTACAGCTCTTTGCTGCACTTTAGGGCATTGCAAGGCTTTTTTTTCTTTTTTGTGGTCTTCAACTTCAGATTGGGGGAACCACCAGTCTAAGGACTGCCCATGATATGAACTGACATAGCTATGAGCAGATGCTATAATGTATCTTTCTCTTAAAACATTACTATGGGACAGCAAATACCGAAGCACATTTCTCTATAAATTATATTACTTTGCTTGTCTGACTCAGAATCCTTTAATTTTATGCTAATATCAGACCCAGGGCATGAGTGGCAACTTCATTTTTATACTTCTGCTTAACAGCCAAGGACATTCTTACAGGTTCAAAAAGTGCCACTTTTTCATTAATAGCCCAATTTATATTTTTGTATTTGTTTTCAGACTTTACCTCTTGGCATGCTAGTTAGACGAAGGAAAAGCACAATGGTATAACAATTACAGCACTGATAAGCAGGCCTTCTGATCAGTCTTGATGAGTCCAGCATAGCCCACTTGGATACTAACCATGACTCCTAACAGAAAAGTGTTCCACTGCCAAGATGTTGGATAAGAAAGTAAGTGGCAGAAGCAAATATTGTAGCTAGCTGTAACCCAGACTTTTAACCTGCATCTTAATTTTATGTCTGAATTTGTAATTTCTGAGCATGAAAATGACCATGGAACAAATCTGGACTCTAAAGTTCCTCAGCATGTAGTCACAAATAGAGGAAGTAGGAAATGCAGTTTGTGTTCACAGTCTCCTTGATAAATACTGCAGTTATAGCATTATACCTCCAGTACTGGCAATACTGCTGTTATAGCATTGTACCTCCAGTACTGACAATACTGCTGTTATAGCATTGTACCTCCAGTACTGACAATACTGCTGTTATAGCATTGTACCTCCAGTACTGACAATACTGCTGTTATAGCATTGTACCTCCAGTACTGACAATACTGCTGTTATAGCATTGTACCTCCAGTACTGACAATACTGCTGTTATAGCATTGTACCTCCAGTACTGACAATACTGCTGTTATAGCATTGTACCTCCAGTACTGGCAATACTGCTGTTATAGCATTGTACCTCCAGTACTGACAATACTGCTGTTATAGCATTGTACCTCCAGTACTGGCAATACTGCTGTTATAGCATTGTACCTCCAGTACTGACAATACTGCTGTTATAGCATTGTACCTCCAGTACTGACAATACTGCTGTTATAGCATTGTACCTCCAGTACTGACAATACTGCTGTTATAGCATTGTACCTCCAGTACTGACAATACTGCTGTTATAGCATTGTACCTCCAGTACTGACAGCCGCAAGGACAAAATATTACTCCATGGGAAGGAGGCCACACAACAGCATAGTTGTATTTGTGCTGAATTACTGAAGCATTGTCAGCAGTTTGTGCTGTGTTCGGACTACATCTTCAACCTGCATGCACCTCTAACTGCTGATAGGTGATCCTAGCATCTTGTACTTCACTACCCATAGAGACATGCAAATAATTATTCAGATTATTCCCAAGTGCGACTAAAACAACATGCTGATATTTTACTGCAGCTTTACTTCCACATGCATCCCCCCAGATCACAGCTCTTGCATAGGCACTGTGACTGAAGACCCGGACATTGGTGTCATTGCTGTTACGGTCATATGATGCTGCATTTCACTACTGCTCATATGATAAACAGATGCCACCATCCTTAAAAAGTGTAGGGGTAGCCATGTGCAGTAATCAGCGGGCATTTGTACCAAAGAAAAGATCATGTGGATTCTGTGACTGCCACATCATAGAAAGAAATAGTGAAGGCAGTAACTTTGTGGTATATTAAGTGTGAGGTCTTTGAACTTTGGGGTAATGGAGCATACCCTCCATGTTTAGAAACCTTGGAGTTGGAATATTAAGAGCCACAGGGATCCTGCTTCTTTTTATAGACTTTTTAAATTTTAGTATTATTTTTAAATTGTTTTGGAGTACAGTGTTTGAGTGCTTGTTGTTATGACATAAATCATCAAAACCAGCTATAACTCGTTTGCTTTTTGACTGACTTGAAGCCAAAGCTGTTCTCTGCTGGAAATGGTGGCATTCAATTCACTTTAGTGCAGTTATTATCAGTTTTGACAGTAGTGCCAGAGTACTTATTTTATTTTACTCTTTTGTTTCTATACAAAGTTATATTGTTTACACATTTTGCCATGGCCACAGAAAACCAATAGTGAACATCTGGTTAAGGTGCTATGGTATCTGCTTGGTATCTGCTATAAGAAATGTGTTCTCACAACATGTTTAGGTATTCACAGTGGACTTGAACAAATGCAAAGTAAAAACAATACATAAAAATGCGTTTTGCCATTTGCTGCATATTAGAAGAATTTTGAAGTCTGTTTAGCATGTAGAGCTCTATATAACAATTAGATTTAGTTCTCCACCTGGTGGTCACTGATGGGAGATGGTTGGCAATGTTGTTTTGATAAAAGAAACACTTCTGGCTTATGGGAATATTCATCTAAAAGACAGTTTTAATTTGAGATAAGAGTTTTCCATGACTAAACATTCTACAGACATGCCAGATTTGAAAAGAAAGAGAGATATGCGCTTAAATACCTAATTGACCTAAATGAGATTGAAGTATCATCTAGACAATTTTTTAAAGTTTTACTGGTAATATCAGTAGTCAGACTTTGTGTTCAAGTGGGCAGTATAACTATGTTTACTTTGGAAATGTTCTTGGTACCTCAGAATATATTACAATGTGATGCTTTAAGTCTGCATTTCAAAAGAATTTTTTTTTATTGGTTGAGACGCACCAGAAAAATAGTTTTTACAGTGGTAAGTGGGGAAGACTGGTATGATTAAATGACTTACTCAATCGCACAGTGTGCTAGTGAAGGATGTTGTTGGGACTTGTATTACAAATGTGCTACATCCTATAGACATAGAATTTATTATGTTAGCCATATGGCATATAGCCTGCCAGATTCTTTAAGAGCTGTTGCATTTGGTGATCAGATGCTGGATTTTAACCATACAATGACAGGAGTAGCTACTGCTTAAACTACGTAAGGCAAACACTAATATGAGTAAAATAGGATGTCTGATTCTTAAAAAAACAGTAAGGAGAGAAGTATCTATCGATATACATGGTTGATGAAAACTGCTGTAAAATTTTAGAAAAAATATCAAAGTAGAGGATCTGTGTGATTTATATTGAAATAAAAATGTGCCTGATTGTGTGCACATGATGGTGGGGAAAGGGTAATTACCATTATCTAATGGGGCAGCAGTGCCTGACTGTGGTAAAATGCAAACTGTCTGAAACAGGCAATTGTCAACTTCCTTTACCAGAAGCATTTTTTGGAATGATCCTCTTTTAATCTATATATTTTTCAAGTTCCTTGACTGCATAATCATTTTTCATCCTTCCCTTTTACTCTGCAAGCAAGCAAAGGAAAAGGAAAATGCATCAGGTGACTGCTTTTAACAGCTGTTGTTTATATAGAGACAGAGGGAGCGGTCAGACGAGCCAGTACATCCTGTCTAATGCATTTCTCAGCTGACAAACTGAGGACTCAGAATGACAGAGTTTACTTTGTTTTGCATTGTTCCATGTAACACATGAGGACTACACATAGTTGGGGAGTGGGTATATAGGTCTTAGGCCTACATGGACATCTGGCCATGGCCATTGTGTTCACTGTTTAAAGTAAGTTTTCCAGTCTGTAGCTCGTGTTATGTCTACAATGCATTTTGGGAGTCACTAGTATCCCCTCTTGCAATCAGTGAATCTATTCTGGAAATGGCACTGGCAGTGAAACATAATGTGATTTCCAGCCCAAGAGCTGTGAACTGGTTTGGTGATTTCATCATAGTTATATAGTAAGCAAATGGAAATTATGGCAGTCAGAGTTAAGGTAATAGATGCGCCAGGCTCATAGCAACCTGATTAAATGAACTTTCTGGGTTGTACATAGCAATGCTACCTTGGTCTTTGTAGCAGTTCTCAGCAAGGGTAGTTAGTTAGATGCCAGTCTGAAACTGATGCATAATTAAGAGGCCTGATAATTGCATTTTACTTACACACACACACACACAAACACACACAATTTGACATTCTAAATAAATGCTTTGATGAAAACTTATAACCTAAGAAATACTCTTTTAAAGTCGAGTGTGGTGCTTTATAATGTCTCTAATATTATTTTACCGTAACTGCAAAATTTACAGGAAGCATCCAATACAATTTTTTCTACTCTAGTCGTGCCCGAATGTCACTGGCCTATCTTTACGTGGGCTTTGCATATATTCTGTTATCTGCAACTGACATTTAAACTCAGGCAGCAGAGGCATTACTTATAGACCAGCTCACATTATGAGTACAGAATTCTCCCTTCTTCTTAGGTCTACATTGCTCAAGAAAGCAAGGAGTACAGTAGATATGAGGAAGGCCAATCAGCATTCACAGTGTATGTTGTTTATGTCGGTGTGCCATAATGTCTGGTAGAGAGTTTATTAATTACAAAAATGTAATCTACTTCTGGTACTGGATAGGTTATGAATGGAAAGAGAAGTATTGTCAGTATGTTTCCTATTGTCTGCAACATCTTTTTGTGTATTAATACATTTATAAAATGTTTCTCTATTCAAAGTGTAGGTTGCAAAAATACATTGCATTCTGAAATTTAGGTGATATAGACAAATTAGTGTATTCAGTCAGACATTTGTGCATTTTATCCATCTGAACCCAGTATGTTAATCAGATGTTTAAATGGCTACACATGGCTACTTTTCAAAGGGATAGTTGTGAGGTGGACACTACAGTATTTATACATCAAGGGAAATAGCTGTATTCCATACAAGTGTCTAATATCATTTCACATGCATGTCATGTAATACATCTGCAGGATATATACATAGCCTTTTCCTAACAAAATCACATGCAATGGACACATTGTATTCTTTGGCATAAGTTAGGGTACAGTGTTATCACTTTCTTTGTACCCTCATGGTAAATTCTGCAGTGTATGATGCTGACGGACAATAGCATGTCTCAGACATGTTAGAATCACTTTGCACTTTTAGAGGCTTTCTTCACTTGTTGAAAGGCTTTTTTTGTATTTGCTGTTGGCAGTAATACATGCATTCTGTACGTGATCTCCCTTCTTTTGTGATCTACTACTCTCTTTATGTGGTGTCCATAGGAAAGGTGCAGGTGGGTGTGTGCATGTGCGCGCACACATCTGTGTTGTGTATGAGTGACAATAATTTCATGTTAAGCCCGATTCATGATTTGGTTCTGTAGGAAATGCCATGAGGTTAAAATTTATTGGTAGGGTGTAAGTTACAATTTTCTTTTACCACCATGTATTCCTTTTTTTGAGAGTCATGCAGAAGTGCAGTACAGCCCTACTGTGAATGAGTCCACTGGTCCTCCTCAAAAGTCATCAAAAATTTGAAAAATCAATACTTCCAGTGCTGGTTAAATTATATTGTCTTGTATAATGGCTTACTTCTTGCACTTTTTGAGTCAAACGTGGGTTGCAAGAAAAACAGTGAAATGGGCTGCAAGCCCTTTCTAAGTGTCAGAATTGTTGAAAAGTTTTTAGTGAATGAGAGTAGTTTTTGATTACAAAGTAGTTTATTTAAATCAGTGACAAATGCTGGCACACTCCTGGTTAATTACTAAGAGGTATAGTTTCTAGAATGCAACATTATCAGGCAAGTACAATTTGGTAAGCTCAGTAGGGGACAGATTTTGGTTTCTTAGTTTTTAAAAAGCCTTCATCGAAGAGTGCATTTGAAGATGGCATTAGTAAAAAGGTGCAACAGGTTCTTTGCTGACAATTGTAGCCCAAATACAATTGCAAAGGAGTGTTGGTGTTAGCAGACAGAGTTCAAAATGCATACCTCCCATCTCCTCTGAACTGAACTGAATGAGATTGCATTACCTCTTAGAGGGTTAAATGGCATGACCAAAATTTTGGCACAGTAAGGTGATCTCATGTTTCTTAAAAGTTCCATTTTTTAATTTTTTTCCAGTGTTACTCCCCCCTTGCGCCAAGGTGCTTTCAATGAATGTAAAACAGTTATGACCAGCCTACTTTGGCTAGTAACATCTAATGCAGCAGTATGAGTCACTGGCAGGACAACTTTGCATCCACTTTTCCCACCCAATGAGCATTAATTAAAAGTGGGTTTTAATAAGATTTCAAAGAGCAGGATAAATAACAGTTTAAGTCCTTCTTCTTCAGAAGGACTGTACACCAAGTAAATATTTTACATAGATTCTGTAATACCAGAGAGTGTTTGGATTAGTGGGCCTTGTGGACATCATGAATCACTTGGACTGTCGCCCTCAGTAAGAGTTTTAAAATCCATTGAAAGGGCTTGCTCTTCAGGCAGAGGTTGGCGTCTCCACTCTTCTTTTGTCACAATGTAACCAACTGAAATTCCAAAAGCGACCAACAGCAAACCTAGAACATTGGCCAGTACTCTTTCTGGCTCATAACCGGTGTTGGTCATCCTGTTAGGGTCAAAACCACATAAAAATACAGTGTAAGGAGAGAAGAAGGAACAACAAAGCAAAATCTAAGAACAGTATTAAAATAATGATTCCTGATATCTGCAGTGCAAATCTGTTCTCATGTGGTTCTTTTCTGTTGAATACAATAGTTATGCACATAATAGTCTTTACAATATAGTAGTTTTAGAACTAGTACTACAGAATTTAATTTATTTGCTTGTATTTCTTGTTCCAAGAAGGGAACATGACTGTACAATACTGCAGACTGGAAAGGGAACATGACTGTACAACACTGCAGATTGTGCAAACTGATTACCCATAATGCATAGCCCTAACCACCATCTTTGTGCAGTACTCTATAAATGTGCATTTTACAGCAGTGCCCTCTATTGTTGCATTATCCAACCAAATCACACACACACCATTTATCACAGTCTGTGCTGGATTGGAGATAGTTTGACCAACAATAAGTTTCATAATAGTGATCATGCATTTTCTTGCCATCCTTTATATGAAATGTTCATGACCTAAGAACATTTAAAAATGAATCTATGCTAATACATGAAAGTCTCAAGTATTTTGTACCTGTTAGCTGAATTGTTTCCAGTCTTTTGTATAACGTATCAGTGAGAAAATATTGCCTTCACCTGTTTCTATTTGCATGGACAGGGAAGGTTTGCTTGGGTTGGTGAAGGAGCTCATTACTGCCTTTTCCTTGTCTAATACTTCTTCAGGCAAACAGCTGGTAGCAGAACACAAACCAAGCCAAAACAAAGAAAAAACAAACTGTAGGTCTATAGAGACTTTGATTGTAAGCTCCTGGATCAACCACATGTACTGTTTTTGCTTGTAACTACTTTAAATCTGTTGTGTGAGATCATGTGACAAGACCAGGTTATATTCTTCTTCTTCTTCTTTTGGTTTTTCCCGGTTAGGGGTCGCCACAGCGGATCATCTGTCCACTCATGATTGGCAGTGGAGTTTTATGATGTTGAGTTGCCAGCCTGGCGCCCAACCTTCCACAGAAGGCACACACATGCACACACTCACACCTAGGGCCAATTTAGAGTGTCCAATCCACCTACAGCATGTCTTTGGGATGTGGGAGGAAACCGGAGCACCCGGAGGAAACCCATGCGACCACAGGGAGAACATGCAGACTCTGCGCAGAAGGCACCCCAGCCGAGAATCGAACCAGAGAACCTCTTGCTGTAAGGCGACAATGCTAACCGCTGCACCAACGTGGCCGCCCTAACAAGACCAGGTTATATAAGCAGTTTTAAATGTTGAACTCATATGAGGAAGTTTTTACTAATAAAATGAAAGCACTCATCATAAAGCATTTTTGGAGTACTTTATTTTGTTTCAAAGTGTATTCAGTTGATCTAGAAGCTTACAGTCAGAGTCTCTGCATACCTGTGGTTTGTTTTTTCTTTGTTTTGACTTCTTCAGACAAGAAAGAAAAGTAATTTTCTCTCGCTTTCTGACTTGGATTTTAAGTCAGAAGAGCAGGCATTACAGGGGGATGGTTGTATTTCAGGAATTTATTCTCAGTCTGAACCATCTGATTTTGAGGAAAGTATAGCTTCAGATTTCCCTCTTGAAGCTCTATCTTTTCCTGAGACTGTATCTAAGATACAATGTTTTTTTTTTCTCACAAGGGGCAGAGTGAAATTCTTATTGCACAGAATAATATGATTTATTACAATCTTTCAGATGAGATATGAATGTGAAGCCCCATCTGCTTGAGCTGATGGTAGCTCAGACAGATGTAAAAGATCCCAAGCTACCTACTGAAAAGAGTAGGGGAAGTTCTCTAATTAATGCCCTGCTTAATTTCTCTTTGTAGTATAAATACCACTTCAGGTCTTCCCTGAAAACAGGCTGCTAGGCTAGTGGGGCTAGTCTCTGGTCAACAAGGGATTAGTAAGTAAATACATTCTTAAATCTACATCTGTTTCTCCTGATTTGCCTATTTTAGAGAATGTTTTTCTCGTGGATATAAGTTTACCTGATAGTCAACCTCCTGCTCCCAGGAAGTCTGACAGGTTATACAGGATACCTTAGACTCATAAATTGTTTTATAGCCATAAAGCAGATCAAACAGTAATTTCTCTGTCTAAAATAGATTCTGCTAAACAGATTGCTGCTGCTAACCCCATTCCCTCTGACGAGAACAGGACCGTTTCCAACAAACTGGCAAAAAAAGTTCATTATTCTCCTTTTACCTTTTCTTTCAGGCGTTTAAATTGTCAAGCGCATAAGTTTAAGTATTTACTTTTACCTTTTGAGAACATGCACAAGTTCCTTTCCTTCTTCTGAGTAAAAAGAATTCCTTGAATGCCTCACTAGCATCTACATTCTCTTGTTACTCAGCATTTTTAAAGTATGTTTATTATGCAGCCGATTCTTCCACCAGAGCTTCTGCTTCTGGGTCAGTAATGACAAGATTGGCTTGGCTTCATCCTCAACACCTCCCTGATGATGTTAAATGTGTATTTTAAATTCTCCCTCACAGAAGATGTCCTGTTTGGCACTTCTTGGTGCACAAGAAATGTAATGAAGGGGAAAGTTGATTCAAAGGATGATTCAAACATTTCAACCCTCCTTTTTTTTTTTTTTTTTTTAATAAAAATGTTCCTTCCACCTGTGCTTCCTTTTTCAATAAGAAATTTAAGCACAAAGAACCGTTAAACAGGAGTTTAAAATGTAATGGCAAGAGGGCTCCAAAAAGAAAGGAAAAGCCTCTAAAATCAAGGACAGTCCTCCCAATCAGCATGATTATTGGGCCTATATCATATGAATGAATCTCACAAATTGCAAACGGTCATAATATCGAACGTACCAGACCTCAAACCTCCTATTGTGGGGGGCTGTGCCCCCCGCTAAATATATATTCTAACTCTGAGATCGCACTACAGTGAGGAAAGGGCAAATATCCCATTCTTCACTGTACCGCAATCTCAGAAAAAGCACTTCGAGGTCCGGTACATTCGATATTATGAGCGTTCGCAATTTGTGAGAGTTGCTCATATGATATAGACCCTGATTATTTGCATATTTAGCCTCCCTATTTCCCACATTGATAACTTTCTCATATCCCTGAGGCTTCATCTTCCCCTGTGGTACCTGACTGTGACAAAAAAATGGGTTTTAAATGTAATTCAGCAGGAGTACACTTGGCAATTGGAGTCTTTTCCTCCATCTCAGGGGTAGAGTACACTTGGCAGTTGGAGTCCTTTCCTCCATCTCAGGGGTAGAGTACACTTGGCAGTTGGAGTCCTTTCCTCCGTCTCAAGGGTAGAGTACACTTGGCAGTTGGAGTCCTTTCCTCCATCTCAGGGGTAGAGTACACTTGGCAGTTGGAGTCCTTTCCTCCATCTCAGGGGTCGAGTACACTTGGCAGTTGGAGTCCTTTCCTCCATCTCAGGGTATACTTTATTGCCCTGTGAGCCAAGTTTCATCATTTCTTCTAATTCTGTATCACATATTTGGTCTGGGAGTAATAGAACCAGAGCTTCCTGTCAGGTAGGCAAAAGATTTTACTCACAAAAGAAGTAGGAATCTTTGAGGTTATACTGTGCCTCTCCAATGGAAACCTTTGTTTTTAAGATTCCCTAGTTTAAAGTGCTTTCCTTTCATCCCATATTTTACCTCTGCTCCAGTCTCTAGCTTTCATGGTAAAGCTAGACTTACTGGTTGCTTATTGTTATATTCTCATTGCCAAACTGTTCAGATTTTTTTATGATTTTCTGTGTCTGGCTTACATTATCAGTTCTCTTTCTTGCCGTTTCGATTTCCATAGCACCGAGGATATTGACAAAATGTGAGTGCTTATTGCAAACTTCAAGGCATTTATATCTTTCCATAGTTGTTGACTGTCTTATTTTTGCAGACTCTTTCTCCAGCCATCAAGAGTCTTTAGCAACTGTTCATAATCTCTTACTCTGTAAACATTACATAATGTTATAAGGAAATATGAGGACATGACAGTTTTCACAGAAGAAATTGTATTAGAGAATTATATGATACTTGATTTTTTTCTTCATAAGCATAAGTGGGAATGGAGGTATTAAAATCTTCACCCCCGTGGTCCATCTTAGTAGTATGTATTAACCCTAACCCTGCTCCTAACCTTCATCTTGAATTAAAAAAAGCCTTCCCATTACCTATTCTCTTGTGTAGTGGTAGTGTAAGTGGGAATGGGTATGGGTGTATGTGTTTGTGTGTGTGCGCACATGATACAGCTTGGACACACCATGTGCATACACAGAAATACAAGCACACACTGAATTTGTCCCCTAATCTAACCCTAGCCATAAACAGTCACAATCACTCACACCTAACATGTCCCCTTACCTAACCCTAACAACTCATGTTTGCAAACACACACACCCTACTTAGCTATTCTGAAAAAGCACACTCCCAACTATGTGTCCATTGTGTAAATCGGAGGTTCGGTAAACAAACACTGCACTTCAGCCTTTTGACCAAAGCAGTTGTAAACCAGACAAGTAGAACCCACCCTTGTGTACATGGTTTGCTGTTGGTTTTTTTTTTCTAGCCTTATCCTTTCAGGGCTCTTGTCTCCCTTTTTTTCTAGGCAAAAAAAAGCTCTGAAGAAATTAAAGCTCTGTCTTTATGTGGAATGCCTCTCAATCTCCTGACAGAGCATGTGGAAGACACCTTAAATCTTTGAAAGCTGTCAAATAGCTTCTGCAACTGCAACACCAATATGTTAGAACATCTATTTGTATAGTTAGTTTACTTACATCTCTGTACTTTCTACTTTATATCACTCCTGTTTCACTCCACTTGCTGCCTGTTCTACCATATTTGGATCTATATTAGGTTCCCAGCATTATGGATCCTGAACTCAGCCTACCAAAGTGCTATAGATCCTGAACTCAGCCTACCACAGACCTTAGTACCATTTCTCAGTAGAACAACACTTGATTCTTGTGGGGGTTGGCCTACCATTCTCTAAATATACTACCTCTAAATTTCCATTAACTGTGAGAAAAGGTAAAATATTTATTGAATGCACTGCTGGCATACAGCTGTTTGTAGTTTCTGTGCCATTGTATTGCCTACGGATATCATAAATGAGCTGCTGATATTGTGTAAATATGTTATGTCATGTAGTCATATCTCACTGTAATTCTTGCTGAATGGGTTTGGAGCCGATATTTGGCTCCAACTCAGCCGATACTAAAGCTCGAGAGCTTTTGCTGGCTCGAGGTTAATCCCTATCCCATGGTGCCTCATGGCAATTCCCTAGTCTCGTTTGCCGCAAAAGCTTCGAAGTTGTCTCCTTACTGGCTCGGTGGCTAAGTAGATTTATTTACTAAATCTTGTCTTTTCACTACCTTTTTCTTCATCTTTTATTCCTTGTAGTTTATAGCTTTATTGTGTGATTGTACTGAGTGTTTGACCCCTATCCCCCCATAGGATTGTATGGCTCATTTCAGCTAGAGGGCCGTAATGGCCCATTTAAGTTGGAAGGCCTTTCCTCCCTGATTGTTTCTTAAAAAATAAATAAAATAAATAAATAAATAAGTAGAATGTTTTCTTTTTCTGTCTTTACTGTTGTTGGTATTTTTACCTCAGTAGATAGTATTGTTAGTATAGTTAGCGTTGGTCTCTCTTTTTCTAGGTAGCTTTGTTAGTTTGTTCTTGTTAGCATGTCTAAGGAAAAGGACAGAGAACACAAGGATCATCGCCCATTGGGGTTCAAAAATGTGATAAATGTTCACAGACGATGTCTTTCACAGACAGTCACACTAGCTGTGTGTACTGCTTAGGCAAAGCCCACTTGCAAGAGCCCTGTAACTTTTGCCATGCCTTCAGTACCAGGGATTTGAATGAGAGGAAACGCAAATTGAGAGACAGGGGTCTTATGACCAGTTCCTTCCAGGAACAGCTGGAACTTGGTCAGACAGCTCCTAAGACTACTAAATGAAAATCTTCGGCTTCAGCTTCGGAACTGTCGAAAAAGTCCAAAGCGATGGAGCCAAGGAGGTCTGGCTCTGATTCCGCTTCTTCTGTGTCGGTGCCGTCAGTCTCTTTGGTGGCAAGGCAGTTACCTGAGAGTGACCCTGTCTCACCTACCTTGAGATCTCCTATTTTGGAGAGGAGGAGATCTCGTTCTGTCTCACCAGATCCTCCAGGACACTCCCAGATGAGGACATCGAGCGAGTGGAGAAGAGGTTGCTTTCTGAACCGGCTCTGACAAGAAAATTGGCCCCTCCAGACCCAAAGGTTTTGGAGCCGACCCCTTTGCAATCCACTGCTCCTCTTCTGACTGCTTCATTCTCGGAGCCAATCAGTTCGGGTTCCTTGATGTTGGATCCTTCGGTTCTGAGGATTCTTCCTGCTTCCTTGGAACCGATAACTCTATCCTCAGCAGCTCAGCCAGGAGCTGAGGGATCTGGGAGCTGACGCTCTCGAGTCGACTCCAAGGGGTTAGTCACCCTGGGTTTCTTCGGAACCGATCCTCCCTCTTGGTGCTTCGGCTCGACCCACATCTGCTTCGGAACCATGCCCCCTTGCTCAGAGGCGACCATCTGTATCCTTGGAGAGGAGGTCTTCTTCGGAGTGGGGGGTAAGACCTTTGAAGCAATAGAGAAGGATTTATCCTCTGCAAAAGCCATACCCTTGGAACCGATGTCCCACCAGCAGCCGGCAGCAAACTCTTCTCCCCTGCCCACCCCCACAGAGTAGGGAACCAGAGACTCAAGCAGCCCCCATTGGAGGTGCCCCTCTTCCAAGACCTCCCCAGATTATCCCACTGGAGAGCTCCCTTGGAAGAGACTTTGCAAGAGGAAGCATGTTGACTCACCTGAGTCTGTCACATCTGACACTGATTTGGAGGAGTCAGAAGGGTCCCCTAGAGCCCCCTCTGAGGATGTCTCCTTTTCTGACATCCTAGAAATCCTTAGACAGAGGGGTGATTGGAAGTCCTCTAACCCTACTGAGGATGAATCAGGGTACCTTGAGGCCTTTGGTTCCTGACCTTCCACCTCCTGGGTGACACCTTCTTATGACCAGTTTTTGGCGTTCATATCGCGGAAGGCCTGGACCTCCCCAGGCACAGTGGAGCCTGTCCCAAGGAGGCCAAACAAATTTATGACTGCACCAGAACATAAGTCCTTTCTTTCCAATGGGATTCCTATTGATGCTATGGTGGTAGCAGTGGCCACCAAGAAGGAGCTGTCCGAGACATCTTCCAATATCCATCCTCCTAACAAGGAGTACAGGACGACGGATAGGTATGGAAAGTGTACCTTTTCTTCAGCGGCATTTATCTTATGATCACTGAATTACCTTACCCATTTCACACAACTTCAGAGGGATCTCCTGAAGGAGTTGGGAGATGCCCTTCAGGGTTCAGTAGCTCCGGGATCCACAGATAAGTTTTCTGTGCAGATCTCCACCCTTATGTCGATAGTTAACTCCTCCATGAGGCTGATTTCCTATGCAGTGGATGGAGCGAGTAGGGCAGCCGCAGCAGGAATCTCTCTTAGGAGACATTCTTGGATGCATCTTTGTAACTTCACGGAATCCTTTAAATCTTCCTTCACCAATGTCCCCTTTGATGGTTCATCTCTTTTTGGACCTCAGGTGAAAGAGACCTTGACCAGGTGCCAGCAGGAAGGGAAAACCTTATCTGATGTTGGAGTCCATTTCTCACCTTCCTTCTAGATCCTATCCCAAGGGTCATACAGGAGGGAAAATGTGGTTCCGTAAATCCCAAAAATGTTTCCCTCAGGCACAAGGTCAACCCTCCCTTAGGGGCAGAGGGGGGGATATAATGGAAGACCCAGTCCTCATGGCAGAGGATGCCCACAACACCAGGAAGATAGAATAACCTTCTCTGATCATCCCTTGCATCACCCCTGAGTGATTGTCTGACTGTTCATCTCTGGAGGCAGTCAGGGGTCATCTATCGCTGAACCCAAGTGCCTGACTAAACATTTTACAAGATCGTTGGGTACAAACCATAATATCCAGAGGTTATCTGATTCCCTTTGTTTCTGATCCCCTGGTAAACCGGTCTCTTCCAGACGTGCCGCCCATTCAACTAGACTGTGCAACATCAGAAGTCATCTTGCTGCTGCAAAAAAGAGTCATCCAAGAAGTCCCCGCAAAGAGGATCCATAACTTACTCATGGTTCTTTTTATTTCTGAAAAAGACAGGGGACTGGAGATCAGTTCTAGATCTCAGCAAACTCAACAAGTCCGTAAAGAAATGGAAGTTCCGAATGATCACTCTGCAGTCGATATTTCCCTTTATAAGGAAAGGCAATTGGATGTGCTCAGTAGATCTTCGGGACGTGTACTACCACATCAAAATAGAAAGGCGCTCCAAAAGACACTTACACTTTCGGCTGGGAGCCAGTCATTTTCAGTTTCAAACACTGCCCTTTGGTAGCACTACATCCCCCCGAGTGTTCACCAAATGCATGGCAGTGGTAAAGGCTCACCTGAGATGTCTAGGATTCCAGGTGTTTCCGTACCTAGACGACTGGCTCCTCACTGCTATCACCAACCATCAACTGATCAGAACCAGGGGCGAGACTCTATTCTTGTGCGCCAGTTTAGGCATCACAGTAAACCTAAAAAATCAGTCTTATCTCCATCGCAGCACATTGTATTCTTAGGCTCAGAAATAGACTCAACCACCATGTCAGCAAGACTAACACCAGAAAGAGTAGAATAGTTATGCAACCAAGTCAGATCTTTGCTAAGCAGTCAAAATTCAGGCCAGGGTAGTTCTTCAGGTCCTAGGGACTATGGCTTCTTTCATTCTATTAGTTCCATCTGCACATGAAAGTACTTCAGTGGCTACTATTTTCCCAAAGCAGGATCTTCCCATTTCATCAGATACTCATCACATGCACCTGCAAGAAGGATCTGACATGGTGGTTGAATACGGAACAACTTCTCTTAGGTTGTCCACTTGTTCCTCCTCAAGAAAATGCAGTTTTAACCACAGACGCCTCCCAGATGGGGGGGGGGGGGGTTATCTAGGAATGACAGTCCAAGGTACTTGGCAGAACCACGAGAACCACTTGCACATCAATGTTCCGGAGATGAGAGCGGTGCTATATGTGTTGCAAGCACTTCGCAGTTCTCTTCCCACTGGGACAATTGTGATTCAGTCAGACAGCATGTCTGTCGTGTGGTACATAAACAAGCAAGGGGGAACCAAATCTTATCCGCTTTGCCGAGAGGCCTTAAGAGTTTGGAAATGGGTGATAGACACTCAGTGCTTTCTGGTAGCAATGCACATCCTGGGGAAGTCCAATGTGATAGCAGACAAACTCAGTCGAGCAATCCTCATGCCTCACGAGTGGTCCCTGAATGCGGAAGTTGCGAAAGAGATCTTTCTCAGATGGGGCCAGCCTTGCTGCGACTTATTCGCCACACACCTGAACACCAAATGCAGCAGGTACTTTGCCCTAATTCCTCATCCAGGGATGTCACCCAAGGATGCTCTAGTCCATGATTGGCCCCCCGAGACTCCTTTATGCCTTCCCACCTTTTCCTTTCATTCCAAAGGTAATACAGAAAGCAAAACAGTTGAGGAGTACCCTGACCCTCATTGCTCCTTACTGGCCTCACCAAGTCTGGTTTCTGGTTTCCCTTCCTGTGGCCCTACCTCTTGGAGGAACCATGGATTCTGGAACCATCTCCAGACCTCCTGATTCATCAATCGGGGCAGTTCCATCCGACCATCCACACCCTAAAACTGACAGCAAGGCTGCTCCAGTTCCATGAATATCCAGGTGCATTTCCCTCTCACCTTCAGTCAAACACATTCTGATTTCTTCCCACAAGCATTCCACTAGGAAGTTATACTCCAGAAAATGGAAAAGGTTCTCTATTTGAGCTGTAAACCAAGGCTTAGATCCCTATACAGCTCCTATTGAATCTCCTTCCTTGCATCTATCTTTCATGAAGGAGCTGCAGCCGCTACAGTTAGAGTTCAATTAGCTGCCATCTTGGCTTCATGGGAAATCCCATCATGGCCCACTCTTTGTGCAAAATCTTTTTGAAGGGAGTTCTTCTCAGGCCTCCAATCAAACAGCCACCAGAACCTTGGGACTTAAACTTAGTTCTCACATCCTTAATTTCTTCACTCTTTGAGCCCTGTTCTTCATCGGATCTGAAATTATCTTGGAAAACACTATTCTTAGTAGTCATAACCTCTGTGAGGAGAGTCTCAGAACTGCAAGCTCTTACTATTCGACCCATTTACATTGTTTTCCACAAGGATAGAGTCTCACTTAGGAACAAACCCATCCTTTCTTCCTAAAGTATGCTCAAAATATAATCTTAACACTACTATTGAGCTACCAGTGTTTTTTTCCAAATCATTCTAATAAATCTGAATACCAACTACACCAATTAGACGTCCACAGAATTCTCAGGTTTTACCTTCACAGGACTAAAGAATTTAGAAAATCAGATCAATTATTTGTTTCCTTTTTGGACAAAAATAAAGGCTTGCCTGTTTCTAAGTTTACCCTCTCAAAATGGCTTTCAAACTGCATTTCTTTTGCTTATCAGGCTGCTGGTAAACAGTTACCCAGCAAAGTAAAAGGCCACTCTACAAGGGCAGTATCAGCTTCATGTGCCTTTAGATCTAGGCTCCCAATTGATACTATTTGTGCAGCAGCTACTTGAGCAAGACCACATACCATTGTCACTCATTACAAATTGGATTTGGAGTCCCGGGACAGATCATCCTTTGCGTCCACTGTGCTGAAGAGTCTCTTCGTTTGAGCCACTCGGGATAAAGGTGCTAGGGATGCTGTCCCATCCAGCAAGAATTACAGTGAGATAGGACTACATAACATAAAGAAGTTATGTACTTACTATAATGTTCCATGTTCTACCTACATTCTTGTGTCCCTCCTGCCTCCTTCCTCTTCCTGGAGGATCTGGTGGACTATACTTTTGCTGTCTGACCTGGTTGTAGTTGTCTACCTGGCACAGATAATGTTACACAATGTTTTGTCTGTATGTACACAGTTATTGATAGTTTCATAACTATTGGGTACTTATTGATTTCTTGCAAACAAGATCTGGGAAATTGCCATGAGGCACCACTGGATAGGAGTTAGCCTCAAGCCAGTAAAAGCTCTCGAGCTTTAGTATCTGCCGAGTATCCAGCAAGAATGTAGGCAATATGGACCACAAACACGGAACGTTATGGTAAGTACATAACTTCTTTTTAACAATTAACATTTGTGTTTTTCTGTTTTGTTTTTGTAACAATGGCATAATTTTCCTTTACTGTTTTAATCTGTGTTGCATGTATTTTGTTTTAGGAGTACACTATGATATGCCTGTGTCTATGCCACAGTCATCCAGTATTATATACTATATTGTATTACTATCATTGTTAATTCTCATATAACTGTATTGTTATATTGTACTTCTCATTGTATTTCTCTGATTATTATTTGTATGTATGTAGTGGAGCTTTTCTCTCTGGGACTCCACTGAAAAATGGCCAATAGCCCAGTCACACATTCCCGGTAAACAAATATAAAATAAATAAATATATTTTGTTCTTCCAGTCAGGGGTAAGTGTGCCTCATCCCATTTGCTCCCTGGTTAGGGCAAGAACCTAATCAGCTCATTAATCTAGAAGGTAAGAGTTAGGTGTATCAGAGTTGGCCAGCGTGCTCATCATGTGGGAGGTGTTAACTCCTCTACTTCTTAGCAGATGCATACTGCTATGCATGCTGCCTGGCTAGGTGGTGTACTACTTGCAATGTGGGCTTTTTAAAGTATAAGAACTGAGAATGCCAGCAGCGAGTTCATCAATTGCTTACACAACAGTGATGACAGTTACTTGGAAGAAAGAGAGAGAGAGAAAGAGACGCTGAACATAGAGAGGCTAATGAATTTGGTATATGGATTGGACAAGAATAAAAGCTGAGATATAGGCCTTTGAGTCCATATTAATGTTTCCCAGTTGAAATGGAGTGGGCAAGCAACATCAGGAGAAAGTGCCAGTCTGAAAAATGGGTATCAAAACTCCAGTCCCCCAACCAGGAAAAGCCAAGATTGGAGTCTAGAGAAGTTGATGTAAGGCAGAGAGATTGTTATACACACAAAGGAGGAGAGAACATGCCCTCCGAAAGAGAAAAGTCAAATGTTAGATGTTGCAAGACAGAAGAACTAACAGGACTACATAATACAGAGAAGGGATTGGAGCCGAGCAAAGAGCAACAGGGAGGTAGGGGTCTGACAAATCAATAAGAAGAGGAACAGGAGTAGGGGGAGAAAAGAAAGGGGTAGCGATAAGTGGGTCAATGCATGACTGGAGGACTCTGGGGATACTAATGAGTACTGCTGGAATGCAGATCAGAAAATTAGCTGCATGTTACAAAGGAAAAGGCACCAGAAAGTCACAGAAGAAAGGAGGTTGAAAAGCAGAGGGCAGAAACACTTCAGAAATGGAACAGCTGGGCAGTGAGAGATAGTATAAGAGATGAAGGTAAATCATTTAGCTGAATTTGATTGTAAACTGCAGTGCTTTCCTTTGTGGAAAAGAAAATGGCTCTAGCCTACGGTAGGAGGGTTGCCATCTTGCAAAGCTAGATGTCATATGCTGCATATTTAAGCATGTATGATGAGACAGTTAGTAAGGCACAAAGATAATTTGGGCAACATAGACTGAGAGATTTTACAGAGACAACTGGCAAAAAGGTAAATAGAATGGGTGTGCTAACAAATGTGCAGTGTATGGGGATATGGGAGGAAAATGCCCAATAGTCCCCCCCCCCATTTTTCTTTGAAAGTAGAGAGTGTGTGTGTGTGTGTGTGTGTGTGTGTGTGTGTGTGTGTGTGTGTGTGTGTGTGTGTGTGTGTGTGTGTGTGTGTGTGTGTGTCTCTTTGGAGGAAGAACGATTATGAGAGTAACATGGTAAAGTATAGCCAAGTTCAAGAAGAAGGTCTTACAGAGTGAAATTAAAAAGCAAACATTTTCAGAAATAATTTGTAATCTCCAGTAAATGATCAGCTTTGTCTGTATTAGACCAGGATGATAAGGAATAAGCATGAATGTGGGGTAGGAAAAGACTGCACAAGGAAGACAATAAGGTAGATAGAATGGAAATGCAACAAATAATTGATGGGAAAGAGAAAATGAGGGAGAATTAGATAGAACAGTAGGAGAATGATAGGAATTGAAGGCTGGCTGAGGGTAAAGAGGACTGAGACACAAAATGCAAAATGGGGAAGGTGTACAGGTTGAAGAGGAAAAGAACATATGGACAGAGATACATAATGAAAGGATAAAGGAGGTATTAGGAGAAACAGAACAAATAAGGAGAAGAAAGACTGACATTCCATGGAGCTAGGAATGTTAAGTAATCCCACATAACTCCTCATATGCATAGGGTAGGAATGGGTGAACTGAGCATAATGGACTGCTAAAAGACTTTGAGTCCAGCTTGGGATATGACCTTGAGGGTGCGGGAGACAGAAGGGTTTAGAGAGGGGAGGCAGGGTGACATAGTAGGGGGAGGTAGGGAATATTGTGGTAATTACATAGAGAACAGGAGAATATGGACACCTAATTACAGGAAGGTACAGAGGATGATATGTAGGTATGGAGGGGATGTAATGTTATTGCAAGAAGCAAAACTGAAAGGCAGAGATGGAGAGAAGATGTAAGTTTGGAATATTCTTTGGGAAGTTGGGCAACAAAACAGGGAGAGACAAAAGGACAGTGGCAATATTTTCTCAGGAAAAGATCACGTTTTCAAAGAGGACGTAGAAAGAAATGGAAAGGGAAAATGTCTGATATGGAGGGCTAGGACAGAAGGGTGACAACTGGACAATAGGTGTGTCCCAAGAGGGGCAGCCACAATTTCTTCAAAAATGAGAATTGATGATGAGGCAGGGAGATAACATCATAGGGGGAGACTTCAATGTTACAACAGAACCAGGAAAATATATGCTATTTGGAAACACAGAGTATAAGTATAGGCAAAGATGAGAGAAGGCCTAGGTAGAAACATAAGTAAACACATGAAAGCAGACAGATCCTGAGATAAGAGAGTACAGATTTGCAAAAATTATCTTGAACAGATCCGTAGGCTAGATATATTCTTGGTGAACAGGCAAGGGATAATTAAGTAGGGAAACTCAGTTACAGGAAAGATGATTCTGAAACCATTTCACAGTTCAAATGGTGACAAGAACAGACAGAAATAAAAGGAGATAAGATTGGGGGTCGTAAGTTGCAACCAGAAGAATTGGGAAGTAAGAAAGTAGTTGGAAGGTATCAGAGGAACCAGTAGAAAAAAATTAGGAAGGGAGCAGAAGTTCAAGGAATATTGGTGGGATGGAGTGACAGCAACATTAAATGGAAATATCATGTCAACAGAGGGATAGAGGAGGAAAAGGAAACACCAGAAAACTTAAATACTAGACTAGGAGTTGATGGAGATCCTAAAGGAACTGTACAGAAGCCCAGAAATAAAAGGAAAGCCTAAACCAAGGGGGCTGGCCAAAAAAAGAAAAACAGAAGCAAAAGTGATAACCTCTACAGACATGAAAAACAGGTGCTGGAAGAACAATTGGTGGATTACAGGAGAGAGGGTGGGGAGGAATTTAGTAAGGAAATCCAAGACAGATAAGCTTGAATCAGAATAGTAAGGATGAAGAAGTGAAAGTGGTGGACAGTGATAGGGATATTATACAAACAATAAGACCAAAGGGATTTAGAACAGTGGGTCTGACATAATTAAATTGAAAATATGGAATGTAGTAACAGTGGAGATAGTTTCAAAGTACTTTGATAGGAAAAAGGCAATGAAAGCAAGAGGGTCAGGCAGATTCCTGCTAAAATGTTATAAAAGGGGATGAGAAGAAAGTGTAGTTATGTAAGTCGACTTACTATAACAGTACATGTTCTACTAGGGTCTGTATTAGAACATCACAAAGCCGTTAATCGAACGTCTTTATACTCGAAAATGCCGGTAATAGATGTATGTTTTGTGGGATCATTGTACAGTGAAGATCGGAAAATTTGCCCTTTCCTCATTGTAGTGCAATCTCAGAGTTGGTATATATAATTAGCAGGAGGTGTGGGGGGGAGCACAGCTCCCCACAAAAGCAAGTTATTTTACCAGCATTTTTGATTATAAAGCCATTAGATTAACGGCTTTGTCAATGTTCTAATACAGACCCATTCTACTAGATCACTGTTGCAGTAGCATAAAGGTGTATGGGATGATTTCCAAAGTTTAGACACAACAGGTAGAGGATACGGGGCTAGAGTCCACAAGTTCTTGGAGAATAGATCTCTCAGAACCTGCTCTTACTCTGGAAAAATAGTCAGTATTGTAGTGTCTAGTGAAAGTGTGCACTCAGGACAAGTTGCCAACTCGAGAATAGCCCTGGAATCCACTGCTTTCCAAAAAGCACAGATGTAGCCATAGCTATTGTGGAATGTGCTCTAACATGGTGGGGGGGGAGTTCATGGTGAGAGTAGCAGAACTGAATAGCCTCAGTATGATCATCTTGGGAACTATTTGTCCTTTTTGCTTAACTTCAAATGTAGTCAAGACTTGGCCTGAGGAATTTAAATCTTTTTATCTTATGCAAGTAGTATCTGAACTGTTTCTGGACATCCAGGGAAGGCAGGATTCTTTTACCTTTGTTTTTTTGTTGTGGAAAGAAAGCAGGAAAATTAATAGAGTGCTTCAAAGTAAACTCAAAAAACAGCTTTGGTAGAAATAATGTGATTAATTCTAAGAGTCACTATATCATTTTGAAAGACGAGAGAGGACTGAAAAAACATGAGAGCGTACATCTCAGATACTCTTCTAGTTGAAGTCAGACCAATCAGTAAAGCTGACTTCCATGTCAGGAATTTTAGGTAAGTGCAGGTTGTGGGTCCCAATGGAGTTGTAATATCAACATCTCCAATACAAAATTAAGATCCCAGGGCAGAGACACCTCTTTCCTAAATGGTCTCTTATGTAAAACCCCTTTCAAAAATTGTTTGACCTGGAAAGAAGAAAGGTGGGATCCAGTGCCAGACAAGCTTGAATGGTGAAAGATGTGCTTTGAATGAAGTGTAAGACGGGCTATATTTAAAGAATTCAGACAGTTATTTGAGTACCAGTGGGGCCTCTGCCTGTTTTAGATCCCGGTCTCTATGACTGGACTAACTAGAAAATCTTTTACATTTAGCTAAATGTTATTTAGCCTCCTTTAGCATCTGTTGCACATCCTCAGTAAAAAGATGCCTAAATGGGATCAACAAACTGATTATCCAAATAGTCAGGTGTAGGTTAAGAATGCTCGGGTAGATGAGAGATACCTTGTCCTGTGTAAGTAAGGCCATTCTGTGAGGAAGGGTTTGGTAATTGCTCATGGCCAGATGCATAAGAAGAGAGAACTAATGTTGTCTAGGCCAAAGGGAAACTTCTGAAACAGTCTGTTCTGAATGGAGGTAAACAGATCTACTTGGGGTGTTCCCCACAGGTGGACATTTTCCTGAAAAATCTCTGTTTGTAACAACCATTCATGAGGGTCTGTCCTGGTTCTGCTCAGACAGTCCGCGATGGTGTTCTGCTCTGATTGGATGTAGGTTGCTAGTCTGCGCAGTAGTAAGACTTGGTTCCCCTTGTTTATGTACCAAATGACTGTAGTGATGCCTGTAATCACCAGAAGTGGTCCTGGAGTCCACAGTTGATTTAAGGCTTTTAATGCATTTATGAGGGCCCTCATTTCCCTGATCTTTGATATCATTGGAAACGATTCCATAGGCAAAACCTGAGGCATCTGTTGCCACAGATTGACTTGGAATGTTAGGGGAAAAATTCATCCACCACAAGAGTTGTTTTTTGATGAAGCCCATAACTGGTACAGGAAAGGATAGTAGGTACTGGTGTTGACTCCTAAATGATTTGAGGAGCCAATGAATTTTCCTCATATGAAATCTGTCTAAAGGAATCATGAGAATAGCTGCTGCCATGTAGAGTTAGATTGTGGTGGATTTTTGCATTAAAAATGAAAAATTTACAACTTATCTGTAAAAGATCAGACAGAGTCACTCCCATAATGACCATCATGCCTCTTCCTGGCTCTGTATTGATCCACATGGGGGCAAAAGCTCATCAATTGATTCATGAGTCAAATGCCAAGAGAGGTGCACTTATCTGCCTCAGGAGATTTGTTTATTTTTTTTTGTTACACACCTAACTCCTTTTTATACTGTACTTCACCATGAAATGGGAACAGAATAGCTCACCACCACACAAGGAAAGAAGCCAGTGATTACAATTATATTTTATTAAAATTATAGTCCAGTCCAGTAGTAGATCCACAATGTAGTCCCACAAAACAGGTAAAATAAGCACACAGTGGATCCAATAAAATCTGGTTAGCAGCAAATACAAAGTATAAAATGTAGACTCCTCTAGCACCGCAGCTCTTCAGCCTTTACAAAGTATATCCCTACTTCACATATTATATCTTTAAATAGCACAATTACAAACAATTAACCAATCACAGACTTAAATTAATTAAAGAAAACATTTCCAATGACATTCTTGATTCATTCCATACGGAATTAAAGTGTTAAACTTCAGAATTAAAGTAGATTCTAGATTATTTTTAATAAAATATAAAGGTAATCACTGGCTTCTTTCCTTGTGTGGTGGTGAGCTGTCCTATTTATACTGCTCAACCTCGTAGCACACGAATTCTGGACAATGCCAAACGTAATGGGGGACAAAGGCCCAAAATCAAGGACAGATTTTAAATATTTATTTTTCATTTGATTACCGGCATATTTGAATTGGGTTAGCAAAAGCAAACACTTCTTCAGCAGAGGCCTGGACAGAAAAGCTCCATACCTCAATATGACAAGGATAAAGTACACAAAAGAGAAAAGACCAAAAAGAAGCAAACGTGGACATTCTGCAGAATTCTGGGCAGTTTAGAGGCAAGTGCCTTTTCCGTTATTGTGGTTGTGACTTCTGCAAGTGTTTGCTCACACAGAGCAGAGGCAAGTTAACAAATATCCGGAGTTTGTATGTGATGACTGCAGGTGTGGGTGCGGCTTTCCAGTCCAACAAAGCGAACCACCTGAGGCCCTTTCCTGTTCTGTTCTTACCTGTCTCAGGCCAGTGCCTCTAATGTCTAGACTGCTATTTTACCTTGGGACATCTAGCACAAAGTCCTAACACACAGACCTTTATTCTTGTTTGTCAAGAGAGTTGAGTTTCAACTGGAATGTTTACTGTAGGCATATATTATTGATTAATTATATATCAAATTTGACAATTCTGTTGCTTGTGTGTCATTACTTGCAAACAAGGAGGATGCTGAGAGATGCTGTAATACGATCCTTAAAATCTATTTACCGTAATACCATGCTTTACTCCACTTGAAGTTACCTGGATGTACAATGAGTAAGCAGAAATGAAAGTGAAATTTCTAGCTCAGCTACTAATTCAGAGTAAAAAAAAAAAAAACAAGAATTGTGATCTGCTGCAAGCAATGGATCTTACCCTTATTATGGAGTCCAGGCTAGATGAAAACACAGGTTGCTACAAATAAAACATTATACTAGTGAGATTTCTATTATTTGCCATGCTAGAGAAGACCATAATGTGGATGGGGAAGGGACAGTGTTTAGTACAAAGATTCAGCTTACTGATGCTCTGTGCGATTACAATAACCCTTAAGTGTGGTCTTGCAGAGGAACAAACTGTAGATTGCTATGCATCTACTGTTACCAGGGATGAATTAAAATTTCTGTAGTAATTTACTGTCCATTTTGTCTTTTTATGGTGGTACAGTTTCCCATATGGCTTATTTTGAGGAACTTAAGCATCTGAGTGGATAACAAGGTTGATTATTTGCCAATGAATTTGTGCATCTCATAGAACATATGTTTATTCTGGTTTAAATCTCCTCAATGTACTTTCTTGCATCTCACATGGGTGTGAAAGTATAGCCCTGCTGTGGTGACACCAGTGGTTGGGTCTGACCACCAACTGCTAGGCTTTACTTTTGTTCTACCCACTGTAAAGTTGATTTTAAAAAGATCTCACATGTTTACCATATGTTTTGCACTGAAATTGTCTACCACCATGCTGGTGATCCAAATTTGCTTGTCTAAATATGCAATGAAATATCATAATCTGCCTTAAATTCGGTTATTTCACCTGTTAGATAGACTTCTAAAATGTCATTCAGGGTGGTTTGATTTCAGTTTAGGTAAAAGTGGAAATGTTGCAGACTGGAATCATGCTGGAAATAAAACAACCTGGAGGAAGATAGGTTTGTATTTCTGGAGATTTGTAACATCTACCATTTCCAAACCTACCATTAAATGAACCTGGCCCACTGAATAGCTCCAACAGGATCACTTTTATAACTTACTATTAGGAAGTGTTGCCTTGGGGTAGTTTTTTGTTGTTATTGTTAAACAGATAAGCACACTGAGCACAGGTATGCATTTTTTGGGGTGATCTGGGAGCACTTGTTTGGTTAAATGACTTGCTCACAGTCACAGAATAGACAAATGGAAGATGAAGAGACTAATTCTCAAACTATGGGAAACAGCATGTTAACTGCTCACAGCTTTATATTTTGTGATAACCAGTCATAGTAATAACTGCGTGTATGTGCATGTGTGTGCGTTTGTGTATGTGTATGTACGCAAGGGGTGGCTTGTTCCTGAAATACGATACATTTGTCCTGTCAGCTAGAAAGGTTCTTCTGATCACTGTTCCAGGAAATGAGTTTTGTTGACACAAACCACATTTAGTATTTAGTCTGGCAAATAAGCTGTACCAGTGGCATAGAGAGGGATAAAGCCTTGACCACACCCCAGCTGATGTCAGTTATTTGCTCAGATTCACTGGCAGAGAGGATAGGTTGGTACTTCTTAGCGGGAAGTAGGGGTGGAGCCAGTCACACACTGTTGCTATCCCTTAGAGAAGGGCAATGACAAACAGGAGCAGTCCAGGGATGACAGTAAGGCTCTCCAGGCCTTTGATGGGTAAATAACCTTCATAGTGAATGTGTGGAAGCATTATTGTCGGCCAACATATTGATGTGGTGGGGTTCAGGATATGTAAAATACTCTGATTCCCAGGATGTTGGTGGGAACACAAAGCACCCACATGGTTGCATGAATGACAGATTATCTTCCCCCCAAGACAGCTCATGCCTCAACTCCTCTGAAGGGAGGAATGATTGAGCCCTGTCTGATCAAGAGGAGGCCTGATAGTTATCAGGCAAACAGGCAAAATCATCTACAATAAATACATTAAATTAACCTAAATAAATAAATAAATTCGACTAACTATTCATGGTGAGCAATCTGTGTAGCTTGTGAGCCTTGGTGCACAGAAAGCCTTTTAGAAAATAGATGCCACTAAGATTGCAGACTGCTTTGTTGGGAATGTTATTTCCTAAGTTCATTAATCTGGTGTGACCTTTGTTATGGAAAAAGTTTTATCAAAAGCATCTGGCAATTCTGTGAAATTGTCCATTGGTTTAGCCCACATTATGTACACTGAGACCGTCCTCTGACTTCTCCCACATTTTGTGCTCTAAGACTGCTCTCTGGCTTCTCCACATTTTACGTTACACTCCATTCAAAGTGGTAATTACATTTTCATTAGATAGCTGGGGTCCTACAGCCTTCAGTGTTGCTATATTAACATAGTTATGAAAAAGGCCTCTATTCATGTCTACAGCTGGAAGACTATCATTTGATCTCCATTCGTCTCTTTTTAGGTAAGGTTGTAGAGAAGGTGATGACATAGTGACATGAGACATACCTAGCAGGCTCAAAATGTCACAGATCAGCTTTGGCTCAGATTTGGCCAGCACCACAGCACTGGAATGGCTGAATGCAGTGAATATTTTGAGTAAATATAACAAACCTTGCATGTCATGTTGGCAGTTATTATTCTGCAGCATTTGAATTAGTTGATCTTACAATATGTGAGTGAGCAACTTATCTCCTTCTATGACTTAACTGTATGGTTCCTACAATGACTTAAATCGATCCTGTCAAACAGGTGCTTCAGAACCACCTATGCATCTATACGTTACAAGTCTGATTAGCCATATGGAGTTCCTCATACTTCTGTGTTGTCTCTGATTTGTTTTTCAGTCTATATTCTGTCACTAGAGACAGCTGTAGGACTCATGGATCGAGATGTTACTTTTACAATGATTATAAAATTCTACCGCTCTCATGATCTCTTGGTCAAGGTTACAGGATTTATTCCTTACTCTTCCATTTGCCTACTGTGTGACATTGAGCAAGCCACCAATCCAGACAGCATTCCCACGATACCCTTGAAAAGGAACACTTATGGGCATTAGGCTTATCTGGCTGACATTTGAATGAAATTAAAAAAACATAAAACACAGGTCTGTACTATTAGAACTTGAGAAAGCTGATGTCCTACTGTTTCACATTATGTCTTAAAGCCAAGCAGTAAAATGCAGTGCTGAAGATGGAAAATATTGGAATTATTCTGAATAGCAGTTTGACATTTAAAAGAAGTAATATAATTTTCAATCTTGACCTCATTTTAACACCTAAAAACTTTGCCAGGATTTGCAACATGTGGTGATGCTATGAAGCATTCACAGACTGGTTTAATCTTTGTTGGTCAAATGCAGTGCGGCTTCCTATGGGAAAAACTTTTTCCTCTGCAGTTAGTACAAAATCACACAGCTAGTTTACTAACAGTGACTGCCTTATTGGTCCATACTTTCACTACACTCCAAACGTGTTACCAGTGTACCGGGAGTTATCTAACAAGGTGTTCTGCTTGATTGACATGACATGACAATGGTTCCTCCTACTTAAAAAGCTTTTAAAACACTACAACCCAACTACAAAGCATTAATCCTCTAACAAAAGACTGCTTGAGGTTCCAGGAATTCATCTGAGATTATTTACATTAACCACGGTGTCCCAGGCAATACCCCATTTTTTCCTTAATGTATTGGTCATATGTTTATGTGTATTGAATTTTAGAAAGTACAATGCAGATGAATAACTCATAGATCACCATCCCTTTGGGATGGAAATGCTGGAAATAAAGCACAGGACACTAAACGCTCATCCATCTGATAAGTGAAAGATCTGCTTTGATGACTGCGAAGACGTAAAGTAATACACGCAGTCAAGGAAAATTTAACTATGAGGTAGCACAGGTCAGAAATCCATCCAGAACACCCAGAAGCAACATTTTCCTTGGAAAACTCCTTGTTAGGGCTATCCTTGCTTTTTGTTGGTTGTTCTTTCCACAGAGGTAGGAGAAGTTGGATGCACTAGACCATAAACCTACTGTGTTGTATCTTACATGGATTATATAGTAGACCAGAGTTTGATTAATGGAATATTGTATATTCTTTAACTTTGAGCTGAACATTTAATCACCATCTGATTCTGGGATGCCTATGAAGACAGTCTTTTGTACTTATAAGAGCTTATTTCATTAAAAGTATAAATAAAAAAAAAAAAACTTGAATACCTTAAACATGACGTTATCTGCTTTCCTAGGAGCCTTCACACCACAGCCTCAAGTGATTCAGAAGATAAACCAAATTAATAGCGTATTTATTCTTCCAATAAGTAGGAAAATGTTAAAAATAGATACGCTTGTCTTCAGTTATAGCAGGTGTGCTCTTGGTATGAAATGAACAAAAATACTTTTAGCTCTTCCTGTCAAAAAAAAATCTTAAACTAACTGTAAGGCATGCTGACTCCTCTTGTTTACCTGTGACTGCCATGAATATATCACACTTAGATCTGTCTTTTCCCCAGCCACTAGTGGACAGAAAGCTGAATATTTTACCGTCTGTCATGCTTGTCTGTTCAGCAGAATCTGTATTTATTGTGGAAAGCCTGAATGTTCCTAGATCACAGTAGGTAGACAAGCTATTGTATGTGCTTTATACTTTGTTGGTTTTGGATAAGGTCTACTAGGATGGGAAGAATGTATCAACACTTGTGTGCTGTTTTACTGTATCCAATCATAACCTCTGCTGCTGCTTTAATATCTATAATAATAATATCTATAATGAAACATCATAGTATGGCAGATGTGCTTTGTGCTCACCACTCTCCAAAATACTTAATCCTTCCTCCATGCTGATTTCATCAACTTAATGTGTTCTCAAACCTAGATTGTGGGTGTGAAAGCTAAATGTGTGGTGCATCAGTGACCTCCTTATCTGTGTTTTTCTTTCTTCAAAACAAACTTTTAAGACAGCACAGTTTAAAGACTTAATTAACATTTTCTTACGGGATGCTGAAGAATATCTTCTCAAGGATTCCTAGTAGACAAGTTCCAATTGAAAGGGCAAACAGGGCAATGCCAAAGAAGCCATGAAGTGGTTTGTAGCTGCTCCTCAGAGAAAATGTCACTCCTGGAAACAGGAAGAAGGAGAAGCCCAGTATCCACTGTAGCAAGGAGTGAGACAGAAAGAGAGCGCAAGTGGTATTACACAATGTGATTACTCATTTACAATATAACCTTTTAATTAAAAAATACAATTACCTTTCCTTTATCAAATGTTAGATACAAAGCAGTGCCATGGTTATGAAAGTCACACAGCACAATCACAAGTCCCATTTAACTGTATTAGTAACAGTAGAGACTTTTTATTACGTAATGAAGCCTGAGTGGATGTATGTTTGCTTCTGGATAACATGGCATGCTTCAGCAGTGCGGAGTCAGCTTGTCCGACTCGTATGAGGCATGCCTTTATCCCACATTTTTTATACTTTATAAATTATTGTGAATATAAATGACTTTCCTAACCTTTTGACACTGTGATTGTTATTTTTGACATCACAAACACACAGGATAAACTTCAGTTAAAACAAATCCACTTTGCAATCAATTACTGATTATTTCTACAATACAATAACAAGTAACACCTTATCTTTGAGGTGTGTATGTATGTGTGTGTGTCTATATATATATATATATATATATATATATATATATATATATATATATATATATATATATATATATAAAATATGTGTGTGTGTATGTGTATAAATTGCATTTGATCAAACTTACTAATTTTCAGAAATGCATAGCATCAGTTTCTAAAACATCAAATATAAAATAATTGAACCCCCCCCCAAAAAAACATGCTTTGTGTAGAGGGTTTGCAGTTTCATATCCCCTGCTCCTTTTATACTCCATGATCATCCAATAATGGGAAAGGGGCAAAACCCTAAACTTGCTGTACCACGGTCTCCTACATACAAATGCGTGAATTCTTCTTTTGCTGTGACTTGTTCGACATTTTGAACATTTGAACAAATGGATAACTCCATACAAGTATCAGTGTCTATGCTTGTGGACTACTTGGCCCTGTATGGTTGCATATTTTGGGCACATCAGATTATGATTCCCTATGATTTTTTTAAACTTTGTACTTTCTGCACAATTCTTGCAGCACTCAAAGGATATAATTCCGCAAAAAGAGGTACAAACCAGCAGGGTATTTTCTTGTAACTGTACCTTCCTTTTGCTGCTGATTGTAACTCTTATACACAAGCCTTAGAATATCACTATGTTAGGAAACATAAGCTGTTGCTTTTAATGTGCAGAATAATGCGTACTCTACAAATGACTCCAGTCTTTTAGCAACCCTTGTAATGTGGATAACTATACTGAACTGTCACAGTTGACAAGGTATAGATGCCAGCGATATTGCTCAGGGGATGTGGACACCTGGGTGCCATCACCAATTCTGCTGGCAGCGTCTTTCACATTTTACCTAACAGATACATGCCAAGTTATAAATTTGTACTGCAACTTTAGGCAACAACTGAATACATGTATGTTATTTTTTGCAACAAAAAAGAAACAAATCATGTATTATTCAATACCTTCTTTGCCATTTCAATGTCACACAGGAATCAGAGCCCATCTAAACATGTAGAGTGCACAAAATATAGAAACTCAAGCAAGCCTATGTCTAGTGACTAATACATACATCACTGTTTGTAACATAAATGGTCACTTCTTAAAATCTACAACCTCCTTATCAAAGCTGCAAACTTTACCTGCATGTTCTGCTTCCATCCATCCATCCTCAACCCCTTTTCCTTTTTGTACATGGGTTCGGGGTGTCACTTCAGCAGTGACAATCATCTCAAGCCAAGGTTTATCCCACCCATCAACCAGTAATAACTGGAGTATCTCAAGGCTCAGTACAAAGTCCCTTACTATTTAATGTATTTATCAATGAAAGGCACAATTACTATATAGGCAGGTAGCATTGTACAATATGTAAAAAATTCTGCTATTATTTTATCAGCACCAAATCTATACAACCTATAAGCAGTTGCACAACAATCCTTTTGCAGACTTGAAACATGGCCACAACAATCACATCTACAGCTAAATGCAAAAAAAGGAAATTATCTTTGCTCCTGAAAAATATACCTAAAAAGAATACACTTATAAGTGTAAAACTGCCAGACAATACAACCACAGACAAATACCTGAAACCAAATTGCTAGCAGTCATCAAAGACCAGAACCTAAAATTTGATTACTGTGTAGGTTGAACCATCTTATAAACATTTTGTAGATTCACTTTATTCAGTTTATACAGCTATGATTTGGTACATCCTCCCACAATATAAGCCAATCACAAAGTAGTATTCTTTTTGGTGTGTGTGTGGGGGAGGGTT
Source organism: Protopterus annectens (assembly GCF_019279795.1). Lineage (NCBI taxonomy): Eukaryota > Metazoa > Chordata > Ceratodontiformes > Protopteridae > Protopterus > Protopterus annectens. The sequence goes on along the minus strand of NC_056747.1, from coordinate 1,203,066,464 downwards.
CGATCTTGGTGCTCTACATTTTTGCTGGGTCTACTGATATTCCAATCTTCCCTGGTGTGTGTGTGTGTGTGTGTGTGTGTGTGTGTGTGTGTGTGTGTGTGTGTGTGTGTGTGTGTGTGTGTGTGTGTCTGTGTGTGTGTGTGTGTGTGTGTGTGTGTGTGTGTCTGTGTGTGTGTGTGTCTGTGTGTGTGTGTGTGTGTGATCAAGCTGTCATTTGTTGTTCTTGGTTAAGACCTACCAATGGTACCATCTGTAGGTGTGCATACAGTGGGGCATGTTGTAATGCATTGCCTCACCTCTGTAGTAGCTCAGCCATATCTACCCACCACAAAGACTATGCCTCTCAGTGAAGGGCATCCCCGGTCTCCACCCAGGGATCATCTTGAAGACATGTCTATGTCACCGCCCACCCTCTTGGGATGGTACCACCCATGCCTCAGTTGTCCAAACCACTAGTTGAAGCTGGCCCACAGTTGGAGCTTTATCCCTCTGTGTCATCACAGTGGCTACAAACCTTTCTTGATTAAGCTAAAACAACTACAAGTGGAACTATAAAAATCCAACCATAAAAAAACAAACACGAATCTCACTCAGATATTTAACACATTTTACCATCTGTACTAACATTAGTTTTGAAATCTTTCAATGACAACTGCTCCATTGATTCAACAGTTTCTTATAAACCCCACTGTCTTCTTCTACCTACTACATTTTCCGAACTAACTTTTGTGTGTCTGATCTCCCTGTTATTATACCTGCTCCCCACTGCTTCTTCAAACTATAATCTCCTTTCAACTTAACTGCTCCTTACTTGTCCTTATCAGTTTATTTACTGCAATCCTATGGAGTGTAAGCAGTGAGAAATATATATACTCCTTCCATATCTGTCTGACTGGAAGTTTTGTGTAGTTATCATCTATCTATATATCTGTCTGTCTATCTATCTATTCATGTACATGAAACATAATGATAATATCCTCTGCATGTCAATAATATAACTACTTAGATTGTAGTGTAATATTTATTTACTTATTTTGTTGACTGGGTTTGTCCATCTGAGCTGATAGCCTTTTTCAATGGAGGCCCAGGGAGAAAAGCTCCACAAGTTAATAATAAAGGTAATAAGAGTAATACAAGTGTAAAACATCTAAAAGATCTAAAATTTCAAATTGACAAAAGCAATAAAAAACATTATAGAGTTATGGTTGTAATCAGCATAAGTTTTGTTTTGAAGATGCGCACTTTAAAATAGCTTAGCTAAGGAAGATACAGTAAGTGAGGGTAATAGACTTGATATGAGTTAAGCATAAGATTAGATTGAGTGAAGAGTAAAATAGATATATAAGGTGGCTAAACAGGTAACATATATTCAGAAATTAACACCAGAGAGAGGCAGGCACTGGACTGTCCTAGGACTGGAAGGCAGATTATGGAGGGGTGAGTACAGTGTCAAGACCAGTGACTTTTTAGGTATTTTTTTGTGGCTGATTTAAATTCTTTGAGTTTTTTGAGAGACCTAATTTCTAGTGGTAATTTATTCCAAGATATGGCTGGAGAGTAGCTGTAGAGGTTGCAGCCAGTTTTGTTGTTGGGTTTATGGATTTATAGCAGGTCGTGGCCTGAGCTTCTGAGAGTCCTAGATGGAGTATAGAAGGAGATTAGGGGAGATAGCCTGAGACAGTATGATGCTTGATACAATATGGAATGGATAATCAGAAGCTGAGTGAGGTGAAACCTTTGGGGAAATTTTAACCAGTTTAAGTTTTTAGTGAAAGACAGTGATAAGATTTATAATTGTGGTTTGTTGCAAATCTGTCCACTTTGTATAGGTAGATTCTAATTTACGATTGATGAATTGAGGTTTGTGAGGATTTGAGAGGTGCACAATAGGCTTGGTAGCAGATAAGCATGGGAGAGGGATATTTTTGCTTTGCTGGTGAGGAACTTCTTATTTCTGTATAAGAGGCCAAGTTTTTAGTGAGTTTTCCTAATGCAATTGTTTACATGTAGTTCAAATTTCAGTTGGTCATCAGTTATGACACCTAGAAGTCTAGTGGAAGATTCGACAGTGATAGGTGTGCTGTTCAGAGACAGTATGGAAAATGGAGATCTAAGGTGGTTTAAGTTTTTGGGAAGAAAAAGTAAGAGTTTGTTTTTTTTTAGGATTCAGTATAAGCTGGTTGTTAGAGAGCCAGATTTCAACAGAGGTAAAGGATGCCTGAATAAGTGAAATAAGATCAGCAGGAGTATCTTCTATAGAGATAACTAGAGTCATCAGCATATTGGTCAAGTGATGACTGAGGGCAGGAAGTGTAGAGTAGGTTACTGAAGATATTTCAAAGTCATGGACCAAGAATAGAACCTTGGGGAACACCAGCTTTAACAGAGGGCCACTTTACTGATTGTTGTCAATCAGAATGATAGCTAGAAAACCAGGCAACGGTAGTGGTAGAGAAAGTAAGGTTAGCCAATTTGTTCAGAAGAAGAGAGTGGGAGACTGTATTAAAAGCCTTAGAAAGATCTAGGAATAAACATGAGACAAGTTTATTGTTATCTCTGGCTATGGAAATAGTGTTGATGAATGACAGGAGGGCAGTAGTAGTACTGCGTTTTTGGCAAAAGCAGTGTTGTGTGGGGGTTAGTAAAGTTTCTAACAATAAGTGTTGCATGACTTGCTTGTGTATGCATTTTTCAAAGATTTTGGAGAGAAGTGAGAGGATAGGAATAGGTCTGAAGATGGAGATTTCAGTGAAGTTGCCTCCTTTATGTATAGGTAGAGTGCAGAATTCTTTCCAAATACAGGGAACTTTAGATTCAGAGATGGAACAGTTAATCAGAATAGATACAGGAATAGCTAGGGAGTCAGCTTCTACCTGAAGGAAGTAGGGAGGTATATTGTCTGCAGATGAAGAGCAGGGTTTTAGTTTGCAGAGTAGATATTTAACGGTCTATATTAGATAATCGAACTTTCAAAAGTTCGACTGTCATATGGTTGACACCATATGATCAAAATTTTAAGTTTGAACAGCTAATAAAAAAATAAACTACACAAATAACCTACCTGAACATTTTAAGCAGGGGGAAAGCCCCCCTGAACCCTCCACATGGGGGACTGCGCCCCCCACATCCCCTGCCCTTTAAATATACCAACTCCAAGATCGCACTACAGTGCAGAAAAGAGATATCTTCCCATTCCGCTCTGTACGGAGATCTCTGTTAAAACTTTCGAACTTTCAAAAATTCGATCATATGGTGTCGACCATATGACACTGGAACTTTTGAAAGTTCAATTATCTAATATAGACCTGATATTTAATGTAGCTTGTGGGTACAGGTTTAAGGGAAAAAGTTGTAGTGGAGTAGGATAGGGGTTGGGAGAATTTTCAGTTTTAGTAGTAGAGGAGTCAGAAAATATTCTTAATGGATTCAATGAAGTTGAATATAAATCTTTTTTAAATGTAATATTAACTTGTATCTATGTATACTATTGTAGAGAATGTACTGAAGTATTACTAGCCACCTACATTAAGCATTCTTTTACTATGTGTATCTTTACTAGATTTTATTTGCTATTGTCTGTATCTATACAGTGTCAATATTGTTACTCATCTTTTGTGTAGATATAAAGCTTCTGCTGTAAAGGGGCCAAAAGCCCAGTCAGACTGTTCATGTTAACAGATGGATATCCATAAATAAATGCAATAAACTTACTAAATATATGATAGCAGGTTATTGCAGGAGACATACATGTGAAAATACACACACACCCACTCTCTCTCACTCATTTGATAGACAGCATGTGCACCTAGAAGCAATTTGCCAGATTGTCATTTCACTCACAGTATGTCTTTAGTGGAACCTGGAGCAACCTGCAACTTGAAAAAGTGCATGTGGACACCCTAGTAGAAAATTGAACTTGAGAACCAAGGACTGAGAGGCATCAATGTGAAGACTGGTGCCCTAAAACCTTACAACAGATACACAGACATATATGCACTGAACAACCATGGAAGATTAAGGCAGAGTGGGGATTATTTATAAGATATACAACATTATAGAAGACATCTTTGTAATAGCAGAACAGAGAGTGATATTCCTAACTGGGGAGGGGAGGCCTGAAAATTGCAGTTGTTGACTACGGGTTCCTATCACGTTGTCAAAATTTTAAAATTTCGAACGTCATAAGGTCGACACTATATAATCGAACTTTTAAAAGTTTGAACGTTTCAACAGAGATAGCCGTACAGTGTGGCAATGGAAGTTTTCCATTGTCTGCAATGTAGTGCGATCTCGGAGTTGGTATATTTAAAGAGCGGTGTGTGTGGGGGGCACAGCACCCTCACGTGGGAGGTGCAGGGGGGCTTGGTAGGTTTTTTTCTGTTTTTTATTTGATTTTCAAAGTCTCGACCATATGGTGTTCGAACTTTTAAAAGTTTGATTATCTGATATAGACCCATCGACTACAATGGCTTCATTTCATAAACATTTATCAGAATAGTTAATATTAATTCTTTGCTTGGGGAAAATCTGAAGATACTGCAAAGCATTTGGGGAGGGGGAATCCTTTTTGGACCTAGTTACAAGTGGGTGGTCATCTGAGGAATGATTTTCATAGTTCCATATGATTCACAGTAGATTATTTTACATTCCAGACCTGCACAATGTGTGATTACTGGATATCAGGCAACCCATATTTGTTAAAATAAGTCAGTAAAAGTATAGGTTCATCACAAAAGCCATAAGAGGGCACTGAAGGAAAACTGGTGAAGAACAAACGTGCTGTCACATAAGCAACAGATCATGCACTCCAACTTATCAACAAAACATAACAAAGAAAGATAATGCAGTGTCCTTCTCAAGGGAGATAGCTAGGCAGGTTCAAGAGAAGAGGATGATTGTAATATATAAAGCATATGAAACAGAAGAAGGTAGGTGAGTGCATCAGCTGAAACAGAAGTAGCCACAAGAAGCAACTGAAAAAGTAACAACTGAGACGTGTAAATACTACAGGAATATGACACTTGCCACAGATTTTGTTGTTTGGGATTGGAATGAATAGGGACCTCTGTGTCAAAAGTGTTCATGATGGCTGGGCAAATCAAATACAGTGGCAGATTTCCTTTCCTTTTCTGGAAGTAGATAGAAGATTATATTATCAAGGTCATTAGCATTCCTGGTGAAGACCATCTGATAGGGCTACAGGTGATAAGAACAAAAGGGTTTATTTAAATATAGGAACAACATGCATTTGAAAAAGCATTTGTTTGCTTTATCACTACAAGCCTGCCCCTGGCATAGGGGTTTTTATGGGGTAAGCAAACTAGGAAAAAAAATCTTCCCTGTTAAATGACAGAAATGAGCACCCCTGTATCTCAGTCCTCACCATTTAATTGGAGGAAATGGGTCATGATGTGCCTTTGAGGGTAACATGACCATCGGTGGGTAGTGAATGGGGGAGCATACTGAGTAAAAAAAAAGAGCAAAGACTCAAGCTGAGTAAGCAATATCAATGTCCACTATGCATGTTTTTATGAAGAGTAAAAGCAATGTCCATTACAAATGTTTTATGGAGAGTAAAAGAAACTGATGTAGCACTAAGCCTAAACAAAAATAAGCAAGGGGGCTTCCAAAATGGTTGGACACTGATCAACAGCTTAATTTCAGCTCTCCTAGTGTGAAAATAAAAACTGAGAAAAAGGAGTGCCCCTGAAACTGTTATATAGGTCATTTCAATTACTAGCTAGTAGGCACACTGCCTGGACACCAGCAAAGAAGAAATTTTCAATAACTGAAATAAAATCAACTAGAAAAGGTGAGGAGAATTTTGCAGCTGTAAAGCAAAAATTGGTTCAAGTTTCAGCTTTGGTTCAAGAGATGGCTTCTGGTAATTTAGAGGAAAAATAAATCAAATGCACATGCAGGTGATTAAAATAAATGAAAAACTGAGGGAATATATCAATTCAAATAAGTAAAGGCTTAAAAACAGAAGATGATTTAACTACCTATTCAGATGAACTGACAGAACTGCAAAAATCAGAGGCTGAAATAAAGAAAGGGCTGGTTGAGTATGAGGCTTCTCAAGAAGAGCTGCTTCAAAAACAGGAGAGTTAGAAGACAAAGCATGCAGAGGAAAATCTGAAATTTTCTGCTGTACCAGGGAAACTAGAAGGAACAGGCTGTATTAATTTTATGAACAGACAAATAAGCAATGTGACTGGTGTTCCACAGCAGGATTAAAGAGAAAGGAAACATAAGGGCATGTGAAAGTAGCCAAGACCTGTTTTAGTAAAGATGCAATCAAACCAGCAGAATGAGTTGATACTGACAAACCTGTGGCAGAAGGGAGAAGTATTAAGAGAGACAGCAGAGTGTTTTTGGAAAATAATTATTCACTGTACACCAGGCAGAAGAGAAGCAAATTTATCCAAGCAATCAGGGAATGTTAAGAAGCAGGTTTGAGATTCAAGATGCTATATCCATCTATCTTCAGAGTATTTTTTGGAGGATCAAAAACATTTTTTTGATTCAGAACAGGTTAAGGAGGAAATAAAAAAGTTTATCCAACAAAAAGTAATCCAGCAAGCAAAAGGGACCCTGCCTCTCATTCTTCTGACAACAAAGCTTACACTGAGAGACTTTACCAGTGAAACATTTTCCAATTTTCCAAAGTTAAATCCTCAAGAGACAGAAAACAGCACAGGAATTGAGTAGAAGAATCAAGAGTACCTTGGACTTGAACCAGAGTCTAGTGTTGAAGGATGCAGATGATCAGAAAGAAGACCAGCAACACTGAAATTAGTGAATAAATATGAGATTATAACTCATCAATCACAACTGTGAAATATGGCTTTGCAAATAAAAGTGGTTGAGAAAAGATTGGACTTTTGCTGACTTTGTTAAACTTGTGGGTGGACTATAAAGCATATTGTAGGTAAAACAATTATTATTTGTATTAGTATTTGTATAAACAAGTTGATGTATTAACTTCATGTTACATTGTAAAGCAGTTTTGTATAGTGTGCAGTGATGGGTATTTTAAATGTGTGGGGGGTATTTTCAGTTACTGTTGTATATGTTAAAGATATTAAGGTAAAAAAGTTCCCTTTTCAGATGTAAGAAATACTACTTTTACAGTATAACAGAGAAAAAAGGCTGAACAGAAGGAAGTTAAAGTTAATATAATGCAGTGACCTTAGGCTGCTAGGATGGTGTAAAAGTAAACTGTTTATGTTACATGTAGAACTAAAATGATAATTGTGCTTGCTTTTATAAGGATGTATGTCTAGATGAATGTTCTTGGCTTAAGGTATAAACAAGTTTTTTGTAAGCAAATAGGCCTGAAACATAGGACAGAATGATAAAAGCGATGAAACATGCTAAGCGTCTTTCATATGCAAAAATATTAGGGTTTTTTTTTATCTGCAAATGGTCTCAATGTGCATCAAGAAGACTACAGTTGGAGGCTATTAGCTGCATTAATTCTGTACATTCTGTTCTGGGTGAAATTTACAAAGATTCCTAAAGGATTCTGCAAGCTGATAGCTGTTTTACTTCACTGCTGACTGCATTTACATGGAGACATGTTGTAGGTGTAAGCAATTAATCTTGAGAGATCTGATCATTCTTTGTTGAGTGAAATGCAAAATTTAAAGGTACAATAACAAGCAGTATAGTGACAAATTAAGTTTGGAATTAGGGGACATAAATAAGAGAAGGTAGGCTTCTCAGGGGTCATAACACTTCAATACATTTAGTAGAGCAGTGCATAATTTAATTTTATTTAAAGGTATCCAATGCAGTTTTGGGGGCTAAACATTTTTCTGAAAGTATACAAGCTGTTTTTCACATCTAGGAGGAGAATAGAGATAAGAAAAAAACAGACAGCAATATGTGTAACTGGGAACATAGGCAATAACATGAACTTTAGAATGGGTAACCTTTATTTTAGATTATGTTTTAGTTTGCTCCAAGTTAACAGGGGACATGGGTATTATGAAAATGTATTTAGATTTTTGTTTGTGAGGGTTTTCATTAAAGTAAAAAAGTCTTGGGAAATGTGGCATAGGTTCAAGTGGAGATGAGAATAAGCACGTGCATAAGAGATCAGCCTGCCAAAAACTGGTGTCTGTGTGTAATAAAACAATTTGGAAATACAAAATAATGGTCAAGTATAATAAGTGGAAGCAATAGCTTTTTATCATAATGGTTATTCTGTCCATAATATATTTGAATGTTAATGGCCTTAAAGGTAAAGACAAAAAGGAAAGCTTATTGAATTATTTTAAGAAATGCAGAATGCAAATAGCAATGCTGCAGGAGACACATTAGGAAAGAAGTAAGCATGTGAACTTCATAAAGGAAGGATTTCAAAATGGATATTTAGAATATTAGGGACAAAGGAAAAAGGGATTAATAATCTGATTGCTGGAAGAGCTCCAATTGCCATAGAGAGGGGAAAAGACACTAATGGTAGATTAGTGGTAGTAAGGGGTTGTTGACAAGGGATGAGGATCATGCTGGCATACATTTATATTTCACAAAAATGCAATTACCGAGGTTAAGAATGTTTTGAGAGAAATGATCAGCTTTTAACAGGGAATATTACTTATAGGTGAGGACTGGAACTTGGTTTGCAAATGAGAGGATGTATCAGGGGACCTAGGATGGAAAGTATAACAAAAGGGGGTAGAATTATGAACAAATGTATGAAAATATTTGTTATGGAATTCAGTAATAGGAACTCAGAAAGAATTTACTTATTATTCTCCAAAGCACAATAACTGGAGCATGTATATTTATTTGAAAGTTTTGGCACACATCCAATAACTATTTCCGATCATACATTGATAAAAACAAAGACAAAAAAATGCAGGGTAATTAAGTAAAAATGAGACAATGGCACTTTCCCATCTACTCATTAAAAATAAAGGAATTTAAAGGATAGGCGGTGGAAATTATTTGAGAGTTGTTAGAGAAGATAGAAATTTCTTCAGAAGGAATAGCAAGTGAGTGGAATAAAATGAAAATGGGGTTTAAACATAGGGTAGAAATAAAAGAGAAAGAGAGATGGTTAAGAAGTAATAGGAATTATTTAGAGGGGCTGACAAAGGTTAAAGTATTGCAGAATAAGGGTAATCTCACAGAACAGGAAGATAAGTAACTGCAGAGTGCTAAAGAAAAAATAATGGAGCATTTGGATAATATTTCTTAGAAATCAAGAGCACAAAACTTTTAGCACAATGACTTAGGCAACTGAAAGTTGAAAGATTTTTCACCAAAATTAGGGATCCTATGACTACAAAAGTAACCAGAGATCCTATACATGTATTAGAGATATTTTGAAAATTTATGAAATTATTATAAAGCAGAGGAATGTGGAAGCCAACAAATCACACAAATGGAAATATTTACGGAAGACTTAATTAATTAATTAATTTATTTATTTAACATTTGTTGACCGGGAATGTCCGACTAGGTTCCACAGAGTCTGTTTTCAGCGGAGGCCCGGGGAGAAACGCTCCAGATTTAATTATGTCAAGATTAGAGAAAAATGTAGCTCAACAACTAATAGTTAAGATAGGAGGAGATGAGATAAACATGGTAATGTATAATCATTTTTCAGGGAAGTCTCCAGGAACAGTTAGGAGGGAAGAAAGTGACAAAGATCTGAAAGATTTTGTTTAATAGCATTGTAAAAGGAAGTGAAGCAACAGCATTTTGAAAGAAAGCTGTGGTGGCTGTATAACAAAAAAGGAGGTAAAGACCCATCAGATCCAGCCTCATATAGACCCATTTCCATTTTAAATGATGATTATACAGTTTTTATGTCTATTCTAACTAACAGAATGGCATAAGTGTTGCCAAAATTGACAGATATGAATTGATGTGGTTTTGTGAAGGGGAGGCAAATCTGAAAACAATAGCAGAACAATAATGACCTAGAGGGAAGCAGAATATAAGAAAATACCACTGTTATTTGTGAGTCTTGATATAGAGAAAGCATTTGACATAGTAATGTGATTATATAATTAAGCAATGGAAACATTTGCATTCACTGATACAGTAATAAGGTTAATTATGTTAAGTTGTGCTTGAACAGAGGAGCAAGGCAGGGATGTCCTTTTTTCCTTTTGTTGGTTGCTTTGTATTTAGAGCTACTGGCAAAAGAAAATGAGGGACATTCAAGGATATAATTGGTATGGTAATCAAGAAAGTTGGTTTTCTTTTCAGTTGATACTATTTTGTACTTGATAAATTCAGGAAAAAGGACATCTTGGTGTTTTGGAATATTTTGATATTCAGGGTACAACATTAATGAAGATAAAACAAAGGCTATAACATAAATTATGTACCTTAACATGAATTGGTTCAGCAATACCCATATTTATGGGGACAAGATAAGATGAAGTATTTAGCAGTATGGATTAAAACAGCTTCTTTTATGGGAGCTAATGTATTTTTGGGAAGAGACTAAACAAAAGATAATGCAAAAACTGTGAAACTGGAAGCTCTTGTTTATGGATAGGGATAGTAAATACAAGCAGTGAAAGTGTTTTTAATCCTTTAGTTTTACATACAGGTCTGAAACTGGTTTATCAACCAGAGGAAAAGTTATGGACAATAATTAATAAAGAGTTGAAAGAATGTATCTGGAATGGAAAGAGGGCAAGAGTTAAGTGGAATAAGTTGATCCTCCCATTAGAACAATGTGGTTTAGGATTACCTGATTTGAAGGGATATTTTAGAGCTACACAGTTAAGACTCATATACACAACACAAACAGAAGTGGAGAGGGATGATGATAAAGTGGGGAGTGCGGAGTTTAAGAAATATGCAGAGAGTGAAAGTTTGGATGCAGATCCTTAAGGAGAATAAGACCAGCATGCAGAATATTATATTCATAAAGCTGCAGAAAGTATTCTAAAAACTAAGCCAACACTTGAATGCAGAAAAGAGATTTTTGCCAGTTTGCTATCAAGATCTCACAACTAATTTCTGCGAGTGTCCACTTATGTGACTCAAAATGTCATAAAATCCACTTACCGAATGGTCACATAACTGAAACTGGGAATTAAGGAAAGTTGACACCTCAGGAATGTTGACTTTACTGAAAACACCTACACTTTTGGTTATGTGCTGTGAATGTTTTTCAGGGAGCAAGCCACCTGCCCCCCACTTGCAGGGGGCTGCACCCCCCCACACCCCCCTGCTACTTATATATATATATATACTAACTCTGAGATCGCAATACAGTGAGGGAAAGGGTAAATTTCCCAATCCCCACTATAGTGCAATTTCCATTCAAAATGATGAATCCACAAGAGTGAATACACTCTAGCATTCGCTCTTGTGGATTTGTCATTTTAAAAATCAATGTTATGACACTCTGGATAGTGCCTTTCACCATTCCAAGGTTGCACAACTGATATATGACATTTTGATGGCCAACTGATTTTGCCAATACAGATGACAGCAAGTAGGGATACAGAAAATAGGCAAGATGGGGCTGGAATTTATTGGAGAAAACTGGCAAAAGAACCATGGTACTGGGAGAAAATAACTCAAGACGTAAAGGTAAAAGAGAGGGGTGTGACCAAGGAGAAGAAATCTGGACTGGAGGTAAGAAACTGTCTTCCCTATCAGGGATTAATATCAGATTCTAGGCAATCAGAATGGGATAAGACAGTCCTAAGTGAAAGGCCTGCTCTGGTACAGTTTTCAGTAAAATCTTGAACAGAAGCTACTATTAAAAAGAAGATAACTAGTTGTGCATATAAAATATTCCATGATAACAATAAGAATCAATCATATAAGATTAGAAAAAAGGTTAGGAAAGAAAGACTGGAAAAGCAATCTACAAAGTAACAATGGATGGGCATATGTATGGTTCCCAAGTATGCAACAAAGTCCAGGGGGTTTACAATTTTTGCTTTACAAAAGACACAAGACAAGTGTTTTTAATCCTCCCCTGCACCCGACTTTACAACTCTTTGAAATTATGTGCATCAATGATATTAGTACAGTATGCAAAAATAAAAAAATCCCTAGGGGAAAATGTAACTTGACTGAAGGAGAATACAACTTGTTGTCTAGTATTTCCAACAACAAATCAATTAGAGTTATGAAGCCTGACAAAGGAGGTGGGTTGGTGGTTATGGACCAACAACGATATGTGGACACCATGTTAGGTAATTTGTTTGGGGACGGGTATAAACAAATATCCCTCAATTAACTAAACATAGCTTATAGGAATATAGATGCCACTTTATACAAACTTTTATTGAATGATCAGATTTTTAAAAATGAGTATGCTTTCTTGTCTCAGAGTAATCCTAGGATTCCAACATGTTTGGAATCTTTAAGATTCACAAGGATGCCGCCAGCCCACCTTTAAGACCTATAGTAGATACCAAGACTTCGAAAACACTGACTATAGCTAAGTTTCTGTACTTTCAGTTAAAAAATAGTCAAGATAAATTTTCCCATATCATAAAAGATTCATGGAATTGTTTAAAAAAGATAAAACAAGAATTATACAGTGACAACATCATTCTAGTGACTGTTGATGTGAAAAACCTCTTTAATGTCATACCACACCAAGAAGGTATTGAATTGTTTTATGACTTTCTTTGTGGGCACATTCACCACACACATTCTAGGATATTTATTTATTTATTTATTTAAATTTGTTGACCGGGAGTGTCCGACTGGACGTGGGTCCATTTTCAGCGGAGGCCCGGGGAGAAAAGCTTCACAGTAAAATAAACAGACAGTAGTTACATTGGATTACATAGTGATTAACAATTTAACATAGAAATTACTTACAACATATTTACAGATGAAGAACATAGTACATCAGTAGACAACTAGAATCTTTATCTGTGAAGTACATAACAGGCAGTAACAAATGTAACAATGAGAAGTTCCTGCTGTATAATAAGTACTAGGCTTATGAGCATCTGAGCTTGCTATCATCAAGGTAGTTAGTGGAGGTGAAAGAAAGGTAGTAGTTGGATGGGGTGGATGATATTAGAGTGGGAGTTGCAAGGGCATAGCCAGCATGTTTTTAGGTGCGCTTTTAATAAAGTTTTGAAGTTGGTGCATGATGGTACGGAGGCAATTGTGGGTAGGAGTGAGTTCCATAATTTGGCTATGGCGCAAGAGAATAGTGCTTCACCAGCAGAGTTATTGGCTTTAGTGATCTGCAAGTGATTTTTGTTGCTGGATCTTAGTGGTCTGGTGGTGCGATAGGGTTGGAGTAGATTCTGGAGGGATGGGACATTTAGTGGATGGTTTACTAGTTTGTGGGCGAGTGAGAGTTGATACCACTGAAGGAGGTGAGGGAGTTCAAGCCAGCCCAGTTCAGCAAGTGAGAGACAGTGGTGACTACGGTAGGATGCCCCTGTGGCGAATTTTGCGATTTTGTTGTAGCAGGTCTCTAGCTTGTTTAGATTACATTGCCTTAGGTTGGTATATACTGGAGAGGCATAAAGTAGGGCGGAGATAAGGTGGGAATTTGCTATTGAAATCTTTGCTGCTTTGGTAAGAAATTGTTTATTTCTGTATAATGCTCCTAGTTTTTTGTGGACTTTTTTAATTTGCATGGATATGTGAATGTCAAATTTTAGTTTATTGTCTATTTCCACTCCTAGCAGTTTGGTGGGTTCAGTTGGGTATATAGTGGTGTTGTCTTTTGCTGTGATGTTAAAGTGAGAGTTGTTTTGAGTATGTTTGGTGGGTTGGAAGATGAGTAGTTTAGTTTTGTTTGGGTTGAGTATTAATTGGGCATCGGATAACCATGTTTCAACAGAGGAAAAGGCTTCCTGTGTGACTATTTGCAGTTTGGGTAGGGACTGGGCTGAGCAGATGATGGTAGAGTCATCTGCGTATTGGATGAGTGTGCCATGTTTGGTGGCAGAGGCTAGATTATTGGTATAAACAGAGAAAGTAGGGGTCCAAGGATGGATCCTTGGGGAACCCCTATGGAGACAGGTAGTTGGGGAGATATGTCATTCTGCCATACAATGGATTGTTGGCGGGCAGACAGGTAACTCTGAAACCAGTTGGTGACTGATTGTGAGAAGGATAGGTTATTGAGGACAGAGATAAGTTGTTTGTGTGGGACCATGTCAAATGCTTTAGATAGGTCTAGGAAAGTAGCAGAGGAGAGATAGCCATTGTTTTATGCTGAAGGATAGTGTTAGTAAAGGAGAGTAAGGCAGTGGTGGTGCTATGGTTTGGTCGGAAACCATGCTGAGTACTGGAAAGGAGGTTGTTAGTAAGGAGGTAGTGTGAGACCTGAGAGTGTATGCATCTCTCTAGTATTTTGGAGAGTGGAGAGAGAATAGCTATGGGGAGGTAATTGGTTAGTTCTGAAGAGGGTCCGCCTTTGTGGAGGGGAATTATATGTGAGACTTTCCACAATGTGGGAACGTAACTTTCTGACAGAGATCGGTTAATCAAGACGGATACTGGGTAGGCCAGAGCATCAGCTGCGATTTGTAGGTATTCACTTGGGAGGTTGTCTGCTGCTAATTTGGTGGGTTTAAGTTTAGTTAAGAGTTTTTTTATGTTGGAGGTAGGTACAGGAGAAAAGAGAAGGCAGTGGGAGATTACTAGTTGAAGGTGTGGGTTGGAGGAGGGGTTGTGTTGTTTAGCTAGTGATAGTATGGTTTCGTGAAGTGTGTGTTGAATGAGGTAGCAATATTTTCTGAGGAGTGAGGGATGTTAGGAGGAGGGTACTGACTTTACCTGGGTGGAGGATGGAGTTTATGGAGGACCAGAATTGTTTGGGGCTGTGTTGTGAGGAGTCTAGGGCAGACTAGTAGTATTGGAATTTGTCCCATTTTATTAGCTTTTGACTCTATTGCGTAGTTCTAGGAATTTCTGTCTAGCTGCGGGGTTTTGGTTTTGCGCCAGTGCTCCCAGGCTTTATCCCTGTTTTTCATTTCTGACTTAGTGGTTTTCTGTAGCCATGGGGAGGGTTGTGCTTTGGTTCTGGAAAATCTTATGGGGGCATGGTAATTAAGGATGTTCAGGAAGGTAGTATTAAAAGATTCAACTGCGTCATCTAGACTGAGGTACTTTAGAGCATGCCAGTTACATTCTTTGAGGGATGAGATGAATGTGAGTGGGTTAAAGTTTATTTTTACGTATTTGACGATAGATGACAGGTTTAGCTTGGTACAGGTATTTTTTGAGTAGGAATGTTGGGGAGTGATCACTGAGGCTATCTGATAAGCAGCCTGTTATATATGACTGGGGGTTCTTACTGACTAGTATCCAATCCAGGGTAGAGTGCTTGCTGGAGTTTTTATTTATCCTTGTTGGTGACTGGACTAGTTGTGTGAAGCCATGAAGGTGTACATGATGGATTGGATTGTTGCCAGAACAGGATTGCCAGTCAATATTGAAATCACCTAAGATGATAGTTTCTTGGGGGAGATGGTGGGTAGACCAGCTGAGGAGGTTTTATAGTGGAGGGATGTTTTGGCCAGGTGGGAAGTAGCATCCAATTATGTTGATGGTTTTGTTTCAGTTAATTTTGAGGTTGGTATATATTATTTCTTGATTGCCTATTTGTGGAGCTGATGATTTTAAGATCTGGATGTTTAGATGTTGTTTAAATATTATAGCTACACATCCTCCTTTTTTGTTTAGCTGGTCAACTCTTAGTATGCCGTAACCTGTAGGGAGTATTTGCTCACTGGTAATGTGAGGTTTTAGCCAGGTTTCTGTCAGGACGACTATATCTGGGGAGTATAAGTCTATGGTGGCATGGAGTTCATGGACTTTGTTGGATATACTTCTAATATTTAGGCTTAGTAGAAGGAAGTCACTTGGCTTTCTATTGGCTGTAATACAGGAGAAGTTGTGGTTTCTAGTCTGATTATGAGGATTGGGGTTGGAGATGGTAGGGCCAGGGTTGGGGTGGATGTCTCCACTTAGGGCTAGTTTTGATATGCATGAGATTATTAGTTTTCTCAGTTTTTGAATGTGTTTGTTTGTTTATAAGGGAAAGTTTATGATTGTTCTCTGTGGGTAATAGGTATGGTGGGAAGGTTACTATGTTAAGTTGTAGGGATGCTTTACGTTTGAGTAATATAGTTGGTAGAATATGTGGGGGGTGCATAGGGATGGTTCTTGAGCTGGTGGGAGGGGAGCTGAGTATGAGTGAGACATGGGTGGTGGTGTGAGTAGTAGTACAGTGGTAGTGGTTGAGTGGGGGAATGATGGAGCTTTGGTAGGATGCAAGATATGCAAGGAGAGTGCATGCAGTGAGCAAAGGAAAGGTATGCTTGTACATGTCAGTTGAGGAGGTGTGACAGTAGAGGGAATATGGAGGAGGTAGTGTTGGGTTAGCGCTGTGGTTGGCTATTGGAAAGATGGGAGGGGTTTGAGTGCAATAAAGGTGGGACCACTGGGGCGGGAGGAATAGGGGCAGGCGGGAGCGAGCGGTAGAGACCCTGTTAGGTTCTTGTATGAGGGCTGGAAACAATCACAAAGCAAGACAAGTATGTGTTAAGAACAATCACAATTGACCAAGGACTGCTCTGAAACTGTAAGTCTTGTCTTAATTTCTCAGGTGGAAAACCAGGATAACCTTGTATCAGTAGGCTACTGTGGTATAGTTTAAATAAACAAACACACAGTATTGATCAGTTATGGATACTATTTGCTAACAGAAGGGAATAAAAGAAAGTGGAAGATGTGTGTGGTGGGGTGGGGGCTGCTTACAGCCAAAGCACAGTGCTCTCCAGGGGAAAATGAAGATTGGCTCAAACAGTTAGACACATACTCAAAGTTAACTGTAGCTGTGTGCAGACAGTTCAGACCCGGACTGCACTTTTCTTATAGGAATGTTAAAGGTGGTACCGCAGTTGAATACTTAAGAGTGGTGTTAGGTCTAGAAAAGAAGAGTACAGAGAGGAGTAAGCACTTTTGAGATGGTAAATATATATTATAAAGATTATAAAAAACACACTGAGTAAATAGCTACCACATGCAGGACAATGTCCTGAACCACTACTTAGTATATGCAGATACTGAGCCAATTGGAAGAACATTAGAAAATAAAAACCCAGACAGTTATGCAGCCACAGATAAAAATATAGCGAGCAGCAATCTGTCATGTTCTCTAATGTGATTCTATCCACCAGTAACAGCACAAACTTATAGAAATAATTTAGACACTAGTATGAGCTGTCTACACACAACACTATTACATGAATAACATTAGTGAACAAGGTGCAGCTATGCAAATAGACCATACATACTATTATACTAGTAACAACTTGGTGCATGGCATAGTAACATCAGTAATAAAGCATAAAACATATTAGATGTCTAACACAATTCAACATAAACATATACAGTTGTAAAATGTCTAATACAATTCAACATAAATAGGCATTTACAGTTGTAAAACACTTACTGGAGAGAGACTGACACGGATATTAGCTTTTAAGACTCTGATGGAACTTTCTAGAAAACAACTATATTATTCTTGGGGGACAATTGTTTAGACAGACATCAGGGGTTGCTATGGGGGCTGCGTGTGCACCAGTGTTTGCAAACATAGTTCTGACACAATGGGAGTTGACTATAGTTTTCCCATCTGAAGATTGCAAACACTGCAAGTTTTACTGCAGATACCTATGACATCCTGATATTTTGGGAGGGTAACCAGGACCAGTTAAGAGAGTTTCTTCTCTTTCTCAACACAAATACTTCATTTTTATGTTTCACTTTGGACACTAACTTGGATACCATTAACTGTTTGGATATCCAGATTAGTAAGAACTGGGAGTCAAAGAATTTTACTTCATCTATAAATACATACTTGAACACCCTTTTACATTTTGAAAGTGGACATCCTCTACACCAAAAACGATCCCTTGTCAAGGGACAAGGGGTACGGCTCACTAGGATGGTTATTGAGTTGGATATATTTTATAATGAAAGGGATGTTTCATTGGGTATGTTGTTGAGAAGAGGGTACTCAAAAGAATTTGTAGTGCCAATTTTAGAAGAAGTCACCAGCAAGAGAATATCTGGTAATTTTTATCCATTGTTGGGTCTAGGTATAGAGAATGATCTACATAAGTCAGTAAACAACAATAACAATATTGTGACCAATGAGAATAACATTAACACCTACAATAATGCATTGATTATGACATGTAACCCCCAGTTCCCACATATTAGAGACATATTGATTACAAAATTGGTTCATCTTAAAAAATGACGAAAAAGTGGGAAGTAAGATAGGTGACAAGCCTTTAGTGGTGTACAAAAAGGACATATGTATCAAGAATTTATTGGAACAGAAAAAAGGAAGGGGGGAGACTCCCAAACAATGGATTGATGAGAAAGTGCGGACATTGTTCGCAATGCAAGTATATCTTGAAAGGTGACAAGGTTGACATTCCACAATATGGAACAATCAGGTTTTGTTATAAAAGTAATTGTGGAACCAAAAATGTGGTGTATATTGCAGTGTGCCAGATGTGTCATAGATACTACATAGGAAAAACAAAAAAATACCCTTAGGATGCGGATTCATCAGCATATGTATGGCATTAATAGAGTCAACATCAACAATGCATTGGCTAAACATCTTAATAAGTTTCCAGAACATAATTTCAAATTTACAGTACTTGAACATGGAGAAGTTAATGAGAGAGGGGGGACCCAGCAAACTGTTTCTTGATTACAAAGAGTTGATGTGGCAACTTAAGGTTAATGCTACAAGTCCCCCTGGGTTGAACAAGGTTGTATCCCTTGCAAGGTATTTAAAGCTTAAATCTGATTTTCATGTGTGAAATTACAATAGTTAAATATTTTTAATGTTATATATTTTTAATGCTGTTTTTTGGAGTTTTTATGAACAACATGTATTGTATGCTAGTTAGGTAAAATGGTTTATTTTTTTATATATAGTACTGCTTTAACTACTAGCTTTTTTAATTGATTAATTGGGGTGTATTTTGTATGTAAATTGATTAAGTAAGGTTATTTAAAGAGCTTGCTTACTACTTTGTGTTATTCTGAAGAAGTCAAATTTAACTTGTTCACAAAATTGTCTCAGCTCGGAGTTCATCTCGTACATTCTTTGTTTACTGGGTTTATTGTTTTTAGCATGTTTTGAGTTTTCATATTTAAAAAAAAAATTCCCTACAGAGTACACTGTCATAAATATGATGGTATGATGGTGGTGGTGGGGAGGGTGACTGCTGGGACACAGGATCTGAATTGCCTAGTTACAGTTATTAAGGTTAATTCTGTTGGCTGCCAAAAAAAAAAAAAAAACAACAATTGCTAGAAAATGGAAAACAAAATCTAAACCAACTGTATTTGAAGTACTGAATTTTGTAAAGAGATAACAGAACTGGAAGAGAGATCTTTAGAAAAGAGAAAGAGCAAATTACATAGAAATAAATAGAATTCATGGGAATAGTACATGCAAAATAATGTTCATGGTGAAGAGTGGGCTTTAAAGGAAGGCAGGTATTGAGTGATTTATGTAATGCTGGACTGAAAGTTGTTATAGAGAAAGAAAACTTGTATTGAATAATGTTAGTAAATGGGAAACAATGTTGATATTTGTTTTCTTTTCTGTTAATGTATATGTGCCTTTGTCTTAAGTGATATTTTAATAAAGGTGTTTAAAAAACAAAAAGAAGTAAGGAACTGAGTAGAACATGATTTTGAAACGGCAAAGATATTGAATAAATTCTGCTGTTCATTTTTACAACGGAGGGAGATGAGATGACATATTCTGACTGAAAGAGCTGAACCAAATTTTTTCACAAGCCAAGGGGTCACAGAAGAACTTCTTAAAGCAAAAGTTATAAGACACTGACACTGAATGGCATCACACCTCTCAACTGTCCCTGATTTTGACTTAAATGTTAGCTTTGTCCCTCTTAATCCCTCCTAAAACTAGTGACGTTTGGAGGAAAGGTGGTGAATTACACTTAAAGAATAATGACAATAATTAAGAGTTATAGACTTCTTTTACTTCAGTAAATGTGTATTAATTCATATGCTCAGATTCTGTCAATGTTTCATGTTAATAGCACTAATATTTTAAAAGTGTCCCTGATTCTCTTGAAATCTGTCCCCGATTGGTTGAGAGGTCTGAATGGCATTCACCTGAGTGGTCTAAAGAAATCAAGGGTTAAACTAAGGAAATTATTTATGAATGTTTTAAAGAAATCATGGGAACAGACTTGAGTCTCTTCTCAAAATGGAGACAGAAAAACTACAGATCAGATCCCCTGACCTCCCTTGTAAGAAATGTAACACATTCTGAAGTAAAGACTAGTTACATACCGGAGAGATATTGTAGTGCAAGACAGTAGGCAACATGGATTCATAGTGCATAGAACAATGAGTGATAATCCAACTGAATTCTTTGCCCATATGACTAAAGTAAGAATCCAAGGTGGGGGTGCATGTGGATTACCGAATTAGTGAATTAGTTCCAAAGTAATTTTCTGATATTTAGGAAAAATTCTACATGCTTTCTGTTGTTTGAAGGAGGTCCAGTGTGAAAGCATCTGGGAATCTTTGACATAGTGTACAGCTCCATGTCACAGTGTATCGCTTTAAGTCATAGTGCACAGCACCATTTCATTGTGCACAGCTCCAAGTCATAGTGCACAGCACCATTTCATTGTGCACAGCTCCAAGTCATAGTGCTCAGCACCATTTCATTGTGCACAGCTCCAAGTCATAGTGCACAGCACCATTTCATTGTGCACAGCTCCAAGTCATAGTGCACAGCACCATTTCATTGTGCACAGCTCCAAGTCATAGTGCATAGCTTCAGGGTAAGCACACGCCCTTAAGTCATTGTGCATAGCTCCAGTTATAGCATACAGCTCAAAGCCATAGTATACACCCCATTTCATAGTCCACATCTCCAAGTCATAGTGCATAGCTTCAGGTTAGAGCACACAACACCCACACTAAGTTTCCAAATTTCCTGCATTACTTAGACTTAAGCAAGGAATCTGACATGATCCTTCACAAAAGATTAATGCAATGTCAAGACAGTAACTTGGATAAAACATTGCCAGCTTAGATGAAGGCAATGATGATAACTGAGTCAGTAGAAGGGAAAAGGGGGAGATAACAGTGGGGTCATGCAATGATCAGTACCAGGAAGGACTAATATTATTTAATGTCTGCCTAAGTGGCATTATTGAGAAGCTAGAAGGAATAGCATGCCTCTTCGTAGATGACAATGAAATCTGCTACAGGTGAGTTTAAGGGTCAGCATGGAGGGATCCAGCTGAATGTGACAGGACTTGTGGACTTATCTAATACAGGACACATTAGCCAAAGAGAAATAGTGTCCTAATACATGACACATTAGCCAAAGAGAAATAGTGTCCTAATACATGACACATTAGCCAAAGAGAAATAGTGTCCTAATACATGACACATTAGCCAAAGAGAAATAGTGTCCTAATACATGACACATCAGCCAAAGAGAAATAGTGTCCTAATACATGACACATTAGCCAAAGAGATATAGTGTCCCTTGGAAGGCAAAATCCTGGAAAACAGCACATGGACGAGAATGTAACTTACAATGATAAATGTAGAAAGAGACCTTTGTAAGAAGGGTGTTAGAAAAGCTAGAGGTCTCCTTTGACTTACAGAAGGAGACCAGTGGTAGGAAAAAGGGATGTTCCTTCCTGTATAGTCAAATGGTGAAACCGAACTCTAACTACTGTGTGCTGACTTTATCTCTGCCAGGACTTTAAATATGAAGCTATTCAGAAGAGGACCGCCCAAATGACATAAAACCTGCACTAAGAGCTTCACAAAAAAGGTTACGGGAACTGAACATACAGAGCCTTGAGGAAGGAAAAGATGGAAAGGGAGAGGAGACAGTGACGTTCAAATGTCTTAAGAAATCCAGGAAGTGAAAAGGGCAAGATCTTTCAGGAAATAAACTTCACAGGAAAGAAGGGGACACATTTTGAAAACATAAGAACTATTGTGTGGATGAATGCATGGGACAAATTCAAAAGTTGGTAAATTCACTAGTAGTGGGAAAATCCATGCTGGCACAACACTGATGTAAAAGTTGTAATGAACAGGAGAAGTAAAATGAATACATATTAGATTACAGTACCAATGTATTTGTGAGTAAGGGGAGACTAGGTGGATTCAAGTGGCCTACATACTGAAAATCACTAGAAAATAAAGATGATGCAATTGTCATTTTTGATATACTGTTTCACTGTAGCTTTCCTTACCTGGATAAAGAATAAAGCAAATGTGGCAATACCACACCAGCTGTGCAGGGAGTACATGTCTGTGATATTACTCTTCCTGTGAAACTCAAATACTGCTACTAAACCTATAAAAATAAAAATAAAATCAGTTGCCTTCAGTCCACAGACAGAATTGCAGTATACAAATAGCTGACTTGTGTTGCACACTCTTTTGTATTATCCTACCACAGACATATATCTTCATATACTGATATGACTGGGGCTTAACTGTCGCAGTACACAAATAAAGTACACACTGATCCATAGTTTAAGTCCCAATTATCTTGATTCATACCCACTATATCCCCAAATCACATCACAAACTGTTTCTATTAGAAATAGCACTGTGTTTTTTTTTTTCTTGGTAAGGTAAAGTCACTTAACTGGAAGATCCTACACAAAAATGAGAATGTGATGAATTAAAACATATAGTGTCATATATAAATAAGACATTTCTGTTCAGTAGAATGAGATATATATACATTTTTTAAACTAAGACATATTTTTTATTGTAGAAGCCTGCCACTGTATTCCTTGCATGCAAGTAAATAGTTGTCAGTCATAGCCTCATTTAACTAGAAGCAATAAGACTAACCCCCTTTCCCAGGATATGAAGCTCACCTAATAGCTAAGAAAAACAACTTGACTTAGTCATGCCAACTATCCGGTATTTTTCTGGACTATCTAGAAATCAGAATGATTCTCTGGTAGTCTGGAAAGCACTGTACAAACTCTGGTACTTTGTGTAGAAGCATGGACAAATGGCTGGAGTTTGTTAAAAAGCAACCTCTGTCTTTTTTTTTTTTCACAAAAAGTAATACTAAAGCAATGCAGTGGAATCTGAGATACTCCACAACAAAGAAAAAAAAGAGTAGTGCTATGTAAACACTAACAACTGGATAAAACCTTGAGGCAGTAGTGAAATAGAACTATAAACTAATGAAACACCTCTATTATCCCAATAAGGATGCGCTAATAGTGATGTTTTATTAGTAATGCTATGTAGATTAGGCATGTGAAAATGGACTAAAAGGGATGTTTTGCCATAATGGTGCATGTATTTATGTCATAACATGGGTGTAGTTGTAGGCGGGGATGGGTTGGGTCTGGGAGGAGTCATGGCAGAACAGGGTGTGGCTTCTGTCTGGTTTTCAGCATTGCAAAAGTGGTAACCCTAGTTTGACTTTCTTAGAGTTCATTAATGCTTAGCAAACAGATGGCAAATGTTTCTTGTAACCATTTAGCCTTGACAGAAAGTTAGGTCTGCTGAAAAGGAACATATTAATGTGCCAAAAGCAAACCACTCCTATATGACTTTTTGCCTGGTTACTCCTTATAGCCTTGGAAGTGTGTTTATGTGTAATCAAAAACTGAGAAAGCTTTGAACTTTGTATGAAGTAATCTTTTCTCTAAATTTAAGATATAAAAAGAATAGCGTCTTGAGTATACAGTGGAATATTTCAGTATGTTGTAAGATTTCAGTATCAATACTTTGAAATAAAATGTGTTTGCATCCAGAATCTTTGACTATCTTTGTTTGGGAACAACAGCTGCATTATATTGTTTATTAACAGATTAACCTTTGCAGCTGATGCTGTGCTAACCTCTTGCTGAGATTTATTTATTCTTTTCTATCACTGAAGACTGCAGCAGGGAAATCTCTCACAACTTGGGAACCCATTCCAGTAAGTGCTTTTAACTTACATTTTTTGTCTTAGAGTTCCTTTAGGTATTAAGTGATATAAATGCAGCTTTGGATTGTATGCACATTTTATTGACATGCAGACTGCATTTATCTTTAGGTTTATGTGCACAATTGTGAAAAGTTTCTTTTAAGCATAAGCCTCATGTATTAACCAGGAGGGTCCCAGTTTACAGGCTGGATTGGGTTTCAGTCATAAATGTATGGCAGGGAGGGGCCCTGTAGTCACTGGTTTTGTATGGATGATAGTTTGTATGTCTTAGTATGACTGAGTACATTTTAACAAAAAAAAAAAAAAAGGAACAGTAGAGTTAGACGTTAACCTTTAACATTTTGTATTATTATGGATGTCAGGCTGTAAGATTACTGAGCCTTCTTTTGGTTCTCCAGCTCATTATATGTAGCATACTTATGGGCTAAATTCTTGTTAGTACTTAGCACATAGGCATAAACTAACTAAATCAAACTTCCTGACAATGGTACTTTTGATAAAACTGAAATACTGCATCTACAAACTAAGAACAGAAAGCTAATAAAATTAAATCTGATCAATGGAGTAGCTATTATGATTGCTATATTAAAACATTTTAACAGACATAAAGAATGTACTGTAAAGCGGTTAAAAGATGATAAATTGTTGCAGCAAGTGAAAGAACTTAAAATATAGTTAAAGCATGTAATACAATTCCAAGTGCTCTTCTGTATCCAGCCATTTCAAATGAACATGCTGCAGTGGGAAGGGAGTCCTCGGGGAAAGATGATCAGCTTCCCTTCTTCCCACATCAAAGGAATGAACAGGTTCCCTACTCATCTCAACAAGACAAAGGTCAGACTGTTACTCCATTGAAACATTTATATATACGTTACTCCTGCACCCCCACACAACATCAGTTTAGCTCAACTGGAACCTTTTAGCGCTGTCTCTTCCACCAATTTGTCCTCTCAGTCAGACTACAGGGAGGTAGAATATTGAACAAGACAGGCTGACAGGCAGGAAGAGCAGATGGATTAATCTTTATACTCTCTCAGAGAAGTACCAGCCCTGGATGGTAGCATGCCACCTTTCCATAGACCTTGGACATTAACTTGCATACCATCTTGGGCTACTTACTGTATTTTTTGTAGTAGATTTATGTTCAGCTTTCTTTTCTATTCCTATTCATTGAGAGAGCCAGTATTTATTTTCCTTTACATATGGGGGAATTCAATATATGTGGCAGTGACTACCACAAGGGTTTGTTGACAGTCCCTCAGTCTTATCACAAATCTTAAAGTAGGATCTTAAAGAAATCTGATTTCCATGTGAATTTGTATTGGTGCAGTATGTAGATTATTTATTTATAGCTTCAGATACATTAACCCATTGCCAGCAGGATACTATATATCTGTTAACTGAATGAGCAAAGAAGGGACGTAAAGTATCAAAAGAAAAAAATTCAGTTATGGTCACCTAAAATAAAGTACTTAGGGCACTTAATTTCATATGGGAAGAGACATCTCCTGCCTTCACATGTTGAAGCTATTGTAAGAGCACCTTGTCCTGTCACACAAAACCAGCTATGAGTTTTTCTAGCTTTGGCTGGATACTGTAGGCAGTGCATACCAAATTATGGAGAAATTGCTAGACCTTTAACTGACATGGTTAAACAAGGCACATTAGTGCCGTTGCCCTAGAAAGAAAAGGAAGAAAGTGCTTTTACTTTGTTAAAACAAACCCTGTCTACAGCCCCAGTGGTAGGACTCCCACGTTATAAGAAACCGTTTACTTTGTTAAAACAAACCCTGTCTACAGCCCCAGTGGTAGGACTCCCACGTTATAAGAAACCGTTTACTTTGTTAAAACAAACCCTGTCTACAGCCCCAGTGCTAGGACTCCCACATTATAAGAAACTGTTTACTTTGTTAAAACAAACCCTGTCTACAGCCCCAGTGGTAGGACTCCTACATTATAAGAAACCGTTTACTTTGTTAAAACAAACCCTGTCTACAGCCCCAGTGCTAGGACTCCCACATTATAAGAAACTGTTTACTTTGTTAAAACAAACCCTGTCTACAGCCCCAGTGGTAGGACTCCCACGTTATAAGAAACCGTTTACTTTGTTAAAACAAACCCTGTCTACAGCCCCAGTGCTAGGACTCCCATGTTATAAGAAACCGTTTACTCTGTTAAAAGAAACCCTTTCTACAGCCCCAGTGCTAGGACTCCCAGATTATAAGAAACCGTTTACATTGTTCTGTCATGGAAAAGGGAGTTATGCTGCAGGGGTGCTAGTTCAAAAATTTGGTGATATATTTAGACCTATTGCACATTACAGTTCATTGTTAGACCTGGTGGCTAAAGGATTCCTGGGCTGCCTGCAGGTGGTAGTAGCAGCTGAACTCCAGGAAGGCTGTGCCAAGACACCAGAGTGTTATTCAGTGTGAATAAATTATTTAATATAAGATTGGTGGCATCTTTTTCACTTGCTTTGTAGTCTGGTGGGTAGTAGCAGCTGCACTGATGGTAGAACAATCTGCAGCATTGGTCCTAGGACACAGACTTACAGTTGCAGCCCCCATGCGGTATCTGCACTATTGTTAAAATCTAAAATGCAGCATCTCACAGCCGCTAGCCTGACAAAGTATGAGCTGCTGGTGAGTTCAACGCCTTTGATCACTATTGAGCAATGCCAGGTATTGAACCCAGCAGTCCTTCTGCCCATGACAGCAGATGGTGAACTGCATGACTGTATAATTGTGACTAACCATATGCTTTCTCCTAGACATGATTTGAAAAATACTCCAATGGACAACAAAGAAGTGTAACTGCTTATGGACGGATCATGCAAAAGACGCAAAAATGAAAACCATACAGCAGGCCCAACTGTTTCTATATAGGCTGAAATTATTTTTCAGAAGGGATTACAAGGGGTTACTTCTTCACAAGCTGCTGAATTGATTGCATAAACAAAAGCTTGTAAATTAGCTAACAGTGAGACTTTGGGAAATTGTGAAGACAAAGAGGATTTCTAACATCAGTAAGTACTGAGATAAAAAAACTGGAAAGTTTGTAAAGAATTTATTTCATGCTCTGTTCACACAAAAGGAGATACTTTTATTGTAAAATGTAATCGATTAGCAGATTATGCAGCCAAACAAGCTGCTGGTTTAAATGTTACTAGATATTTTGATTTTGCAAGCCACATCTGCAAAAAATAATAATTTTTGTGATTTCAATAATTTGATTGCTTTGCAAAATAGAGCTAAAGAGACACAGAAAAAGAGATGGATCAATGCTGGTTGCAAAAGATTAAATAACTTATGGGTGCATCCTGATGGAAAAATAGTAGCAGCTTTAGCTATACTACTCTGGTTGGTAAGGGTATATCACCTGCTGAATCACATTGGTAAGCATGGACTTCTTAATTTTATTCAGCGTGAATGGTTTGCCCCTTTTTCTCAGTCTGTAATTAGCCATTATGTAAATAATTGTGAGATCTGTTTGTCACATAAGCAAGTGCGTAAAGTGTTTAAAATTTCTTTGCAATTACATTGTCCTTACCATCCACAGTCATCTGGTCTTATTGAAAGGTCTAACCAGACTCATAAAATTAAAATTACCAAAATTTGCAGTAAAACAGGTCTGAAATGGCCAGATGCTTTGCATCTAGCTTTAATGAGTATGCGGAGGAACTGTGAATGCTACTCGTAAACTAAGCCTGCATGAAATTCTTATGGGCCATATCGTGAGAATGCCACCTTCAACAGCAGTCAGAAACTGTCAACTTATTTTTACTGATGAAGCTTTACTGAACTATTGTCCATAATTCATTTCTCTGTTGCAGAATTTCCACAAAAGAGTCAAGGAGGCTATCCCATTTCCATGTGCTGACCCTTGTCATACTCTACATCCAGGTAACTGGGTCTATGAAAAAGTATTCCAGAGCATACTTGTCCTGTTAACAACTCATACTGCAGTAAAGTGTGCCAGAATACCGAATTGGGTCCACTCTTCGCATTGCAAGAAAACCTGATTGACATCTCCCGAGTCTAGAGAAAATGGTGTCACAACATCTCCTGATGATATCACTTAGTCTCCTGCTTCTGTTGCTTCCAATCGACATGAGAGAAAACCTGTTTCTTCAAATACTCCACCAATATGCCAGTGACTTAAATGTTTCCAGCTACTGGATATATGGACTTGTTTCTCATAATGTTAAAGGGGGCATTGCAATGCTTTCTGTATCTGTGCAACAGATTTATTTAGAGAAGCAAATTGCACTGGAAAAGCAAATCTGGTGTAACATTACAGACTGGACTAAAAAGGCATCTTGCCAACTGGTTGCATCAAAACAAGGTGATACTTGTTATTCCTGAAAAGAAACTGTGCGAGTCAGTTACAGCATCTGCAGACACCCATAATGAGACCTTACTGATGGATCTTGGATGAAAGAGATATAACTGGGTTAAAGGCATGGAAATGTTGAACAATTATTATTGCATCTGTGGAGACCCTGGTCTGGTTGTTAGGTGGGACAAATGAAACCAGCTAATTTTCATTCTTTTTCTGTACCTTCTGGAAGACTATGAAATAAAAGGGCCATACACCCTGCTGAACAAGTTGCAGCATTCATTTCTCCACAGTATGGTCTACTGCGAACTATGCATGAAGTGAATCAGCTGTCATTTACAACAGCTGAAATGGCTAATAAGACTTTGGAACACATTCACATGGCAAATATAGAACTGACTGAAGTTCAAGACACAGTTTTGCAGAACTGAACAGCTCTTGATTACGCACTTGTCTCAAAGGGCAGAGTTTGCCATTTCATTGGAAAATGGTGTTGCACGTTTGTTTCAGACTTTCATAATGAACACGAAAAGGTGGCTGACTTTATGGAACAATTGGCTATTAATAGGACTAAAACTAAGTCTGGCTGGACCTTGTTTGGATGGGTGGTTGGGTAATACATTTGGAAATGTTGGTACCAGCATAATGCAAAGTATAATTACTTTTATTGTAACTGCTTTTTATTGCTCTTATATACTCTGTTGTTAAAAACTTATTGTTAGAAAAAGTGCACATGCAATGACTGTTACATCTGAACAAAAATATCCTAGGGCTTATATGTTTGGCAAAGACATGGCTAAAAAAAATCTGGGATTGTGATGCTTTATAGCATCAGTGGGAGGAACTGACACTGATATGCTATTTTTATGTCTATTGATGCTTATATTTTTATATACAACTAGCTTAAGGTACAGTTTCATTTATGCATTTCACATATTAGCTAAGCAAAACAACTTGACTTTGTTAGAGTTCATTAGAGCTTAGCAAACAGATGGCAGATGTCTCTTGTAATCATTTAGCCTTCAGAAAAAGTTAAGGCTGCTAAAAAGGAACACATTAACATACCAAAAGCAAAGTACTCCTGTATAACTTTTCATCTGGTTTCTTCTTACAGCCTTGGAAGTGTGCTTATGTGTAACCAGAAACTGAGAAAGCTTTGAACTTTGTATGAATTAATCTTTTTTTTTGTAAATTTAAGATATAAAAGGAATAGTATTTTGAGTATACAGAGGAATATTTCAATATGTTGCAAGATTCCGTCTCGCTACTTTGAAATAATGTGTTTGCATCCGGCATCTTTGAGTGTCTGTGTTTGGATTAACAGCTGCATTACATTGTTTATTAATGGATTACCCTTTACAGCAAAAAACATTTTTTAAAAGAGGGAACCCCCACTTCAACTCATGAGGATGATTTTGCCTTTCACACCTTCTTATTTTATTATTCTCATGCAGAAGTGTCTTCATCTCAGAAAAAGAGCAACCACTTACAAATGATGCAACATCTGTATCGCTCCTTCTTTCATGCATACCAGCCTCAGAGCACACAGAAAGTGAAGGCATGTGAGTAGTATGATCTCTATCCAGATTTGTGTGGAGCATGCAACATAACATAATAAACTGCCGCCCCCGAACTGTTTTGCTTGAGCAATTGTGTTTTGAGTATTCAATGCATTGTAATCTGAACTCTTGTGTTGAGTTTAATTTGCAAATTTCTTCTTTCAGTTTAAAGCTGACAAAAATAGTATTTCCCAACATACAAAAAGACATGCTTATGAGGATACACAAATCATACATGGAAATAATGTCTGGTTCTCTACCTCCTCCCCCAACATCTTGGTAAAAAATAAATTATTTCTATTATGTAGTTCATGTTTGTTTCACACAAAAACACACTGTAGTCACAGAGAAGCATTCCAACACACTATTCCTGTAAATCCAGATTAATAACTGTTTAAACTAAGTAAATGACAACAGAGTTATCACTTTCCTTCGTACACAGTTCTCCTCCTTAGCAGCTATATCCAGTTTATTGGTGCACCTCAGATGTTTCATTGTGATAAAAAAATTATGGTTACAATAATGTATCTACAGCTCTCTCTTGGCTAACTATAAGTTGTTGTTTGTCTTTTCAGCTTTTCCCGGTTAGGGGTCGCCACAGCGGAACTCCGGTTCGCTAATGATTGGCAGTAGATTTTTATGGTGCCAAGTTGCCAGCCCGATGCCCATCCTTCAACGAAGGTATGCCCATTCACACATGTCTTTCGGAGGCCACTTGACCGTGGGGAGGACATGCAGACTCCACACAGAAGGCACTCCAGCCGAGAATCGAACAGGAGAACCTCTTGCTGTGAGGCAACAACACTACCGCTGTACCATTCCGGCTCTTGGCTAACTATAAGTGACAAAGACAAAAACTGATGGAAAGAAAGGTGAAAATCTGGGACAGATTTTTAACTCTAATGAAGTTAGAAAGCTGTTAGAATGTATCTTTCTGAAGGATATGAAGTATAAAACTCAAATGACTGTCATTACTTAGTGACTGCAATCCTTAACGATTTGTGAGATAGCCACAAATTCTATGAGTGCCAGACCAACCACATGAGGCAAAATCAGAGATGCTCTGTGGAATTAGGGACATCTAAGAGGTAGGCCTCACTGGGTCACACAAAATCTGTAACTGCCACACTGCTATATTTTAAAGAGGTTCAGACAAAATATTTATAAAAAATATTTATTTATTTATTTCCATTTGTTGAGCAGGAATAATCCTACTGAGCTAAAAGCCCAATTTCATGGAGGCACATTGAAAATATCTTCATGGGTATACAACAGTGGTAACAAAAATCAACTCGGCTTAGACATTTTGAATGCATACGCACAACAATTATAAAATTAGTTGATAAGCTGATTTTTTTAAACAGAATGGTACATATCACTGCAATGCAGACTGCTGTTTGATATGAATACACTCACCTTCAACAAATCCTCCAATCTAAGCATATTAGACAGCCTCAAAAGCAGCATTACTTTTGCTGTACTGCCCATAAGCCCTGACCCAGGCTTGGCAACATGGCTTTTGAATGTGATTGGACCATCAGGATCTGCTGGCGTGGAACTGAGCCTCGTAGTCCAGTTGTGTTTCAGGAATCACACTGCCAAGCTAAGAAAAGTAATTTGGTGCAGGGATGGAGTTTACAAATAGAAGGTTCTGTAAAAAAATGGTGCAGCTGAGAGGTAAGTACTAATGAGCATTCTTAGCCTCTCTGGTAAATCTAACAGTGAGTTGTTCTGCTACAAGAGATCAGACTGAAAGAGAGAGAAAATACAAAGCTGCTGCAATTTTACTAAGGCAGTGACTGCAGTACAAAGGTAAACAAGAAACTACATGAGATAACTAAATATTTCTGTTTGACTTCAAGCGACATCACTGGAGAGGACATATTCATATAACTTCTATCTCAGTGAATTAAAGAGACAGTCAACTAATCATAATTCAGTAGGATAATCTGTAAAGTTTGTCAGAATCACAATTTCTCAACTACTGCATTTAGCACCAGCTCCATACAATGTAGTGATAATTTGACAACAGCACAGATGACCTGAGTTTGAAGAGCAGCTCGGACACATGTAGGAACTGGCAGGCAAGGAAGGGAGTGAGGTAACTCTTGCTCTTGCTTGGGCCACAGTTGGTGAGACCACTAGGTGTTGCACCCATGGAAATCAGTCCTAGCAAGCACATGCTGTGAAAAGTGCAGTCACACTGCAAGCTGATTTTGATTTAGTATGCAGAGACTTGCTATCCCCAGAGACATAATATATTGGAGCTTTGAAGAATATGCTGTGTAAAGGGAAGATGGTCCTCTGCAGGGGGAGAAGCAGTGAGGTTTGTCAACCATGGCTTCCCCGGCAGACCAGAACTGGATCCCCATTGGAATGACACCAAAAACTCAGCCAATTATTGAAATTAATAATTTTGTGTTTATAGTGTGGCATCATTCTAGGTGAGGGCATATGCTGCTCAAGGCTAGGGACATACCTGCCTGGGACACATACTCAGAGAGCTTGACCAAATCTATCTTCCTATAATCCAGTGAGGTACATCTCAGGTCATTCACACCAACATGAACTATGACAGAGTCATAACGGTACTTGTTTCTTAGAGACCTGAGTGCATGCATGATTTGGCAAATCCTGACACCGGACATGCAGCTGACTGTGACTTTCTCCTTGTCCAACCTGGTCCATGTGCCTCACTATTGAGTCTCCACTGACAAGAAAACTGGGTTTTTGAGTGTTATGCCTTACAGGCTTGGTGGGTGAGACACTGGTGTTGCTATGTGTCAATCTTTTGGGGATTCAGTGATTGCTCCTATTTTCCAAACATCTGAAAACCAAAGGAGGCAGTGTAGCAGACTTGTGTTTTGGTGGTCTCTGGTGTTTGGTAAGTTTTTTTGAGAAAACCTCTGCGTATGTGGATTTACGTGTTTGATGCATACAATGTATATGAGTAGTGGTACTATGTGAATATGTAGTGGTGGGTGAGTTGGCAACCTTCTCCATGTTATTGTTTTGAGTGAGAGAGAGCATAGATTCTAGATTCTTGGTGTAAATACATCTCTCGCACTCTGTACTAGACACTGCTATTAGTAGAGGGCTGTCTGTGTACATGACGCAATTGCTACACTGCTTCAAGAGACCCAAGTCAACAATGTTGGCAGGAGAAACAAGGGTAGTCCAACTGTCCATAATGCTAGGTTGAAGACAAGGGCTAACTTTTCAGAAATTATCACAGAGGAGCTTGGTGAATGGATATTTCTGCCTGGGATTTAAAGGAAAAATTTTGAATTTAACTGGCCAGCTTTGGCACACAATTGTGTGGTGCTGCTCGACACACAAACAAGCAAAAACCTGCTCAGATGCAGGGCCTAAATACCAGAAGCTACAATTTGACAAAAACTGTAACAAAATTCAAAAAAAACAATGAGGATGGTTATTCCAAGTACTAGACTGGCCTCCCTTTACCAGTCAGATGCCAGTCAAACACAATTCTCTCACAAAAGTGCAAATAGGACCCTTCCAATTCAAGATGGCCTGGAAAACGTGGTCAGAACAAACAAACCATTATAAACAGTTCCAGAATCAGCAGGCCTGGATCTGGACTATGCTACAGCTCATTAGAATGCCTTGCTACTAAAGCTTTGACTTGACATTGTCTCCTTATGTGTTCACTCAGCTCCTTCTCATTCGAAATATTTTGGCTGATAGAAAATTAGAAAGTTGGAAAATGCATATCTTATTCTTACAGTGGTGGTACAGAGTGATAAAGTCCTGACTACAGAGTGGGAGACCAGGAGTTTGGTGAGCGGCTTGAGTGTTTGATCCCATCCTTTGATGCTCAGTTACATTTTCACTGTTGATCTCTTTGGATGTCAGGGACCCATGGGGAGTGTTACCAGCAAGAGGGCTGAGCTTTAGCTAAGTCATATTCAGAGATGTGCACCATATATTGTGAGCCCTGTACATGCCATCCTCATCGCTTGAATGGGAAGAGTACCCAAGGGGCAGGGATTAGTCTTTAAAGGAGAAAACATTCTCTCTGCAGTTATATGATGCTGCTCCAGGGTGCATCAAGCTCCTGACTGGCCTTGAATATGGCTCGAAGTTAGTCCACGGGTAGCTAAGGAGGGCTTGGTAGATTCAGTGGATGAGAAGAGGTCCCGAGAGCAGCTGATGGTCAGTTGTGTAGGAGACAGAAAAAGTCTTATCCTTATGTTACTCTTTAGATAATTCTTTGCTGATACAACCTTGTTTTGGCAGCAAATTATACACTGTTAAATGCTACAACTGCCATGCCTTCAGGACTTATTAAAATTACAAAATGGCAGGGTTTCTTTCTGGTTTGAAGTAACTCACACTGACAGTTTGGTGGATCTGTAATTAATTAATTAATTGCAACATATCAGTAACGATATATTACTAGTTTTAAAAATCTTATTTAACAAAATGAAACACTTTATTTTGTGGTGTGAGGAAATGGCTAGGCATTATATTTTTCTTTTCTGTGGTTCACTATTTTTAATATTTGATCAGTTACTTTGGCCTTTGCCTTTTGTATTCTTCAGTCAGTCTATTTGTCTGACTTGACTGCTTGTCTAAGAGTTTATCTCCCTATAGGGATTCATATTACAGCAAACCATGTTTTAAGAGATATGCAACATCTCAGGTCTCCTGAGAGCAACACTACTCCTGCTTAGAATTGGGATTTTATGATTGCAAAGCTGAATTTGGACTCATCTGAATCAAACTCTGACTTGGTTTTAACATTTCTTTCATGGTAAAATTGCAGACATGAACATATTAATAGCTAAAATAGTTTCTGATCTTTCTTTGAATCAAATTATTCAGATAACAGTTTTCTTCCCAAAGTAAGATAATGGGGATGAGAGCATTTTCTATGCACTGGATGTTTACAGACAACTTACATATTTTACACAAATGATTAAGGATATAAAGTTAACTGATTAACTGTTTGTCTTAGGGAAAAAAGGCTGAAGAATTCTGTGAATTCTATGCACGTCTTTCTGTTTATCTTGCTGTTAGTTGCATTTACATGCATACACACCACATTATATTAACTCTTAGAATGAACAGCTACGTTTAGATACTGGATTGTACTTGTGTCTTTCGGCTTTTCCCGGTTAGGGGTCGCCACAGCGGAACTCCCATCCGCCAATGATTAGCAGTAGATTTTTACGTACTGGCTTGCCGGGCCTAATGCACAACCTTCAACGAAGGAATGCCCATTCACGCATGTCGCCACACAGAAGACGCTCTAACTGAGAATCGAACGGGCAACGTCTAACTGTGAGGCGACAACGCTACCGCAGCACCACCACCGCAGTAACAGATACTGGATTGTACTAAGTACAATAAATACATGGAGGCAAACTGCTTTAGTTAGTATGACATTTCTGTTACATTTGACTTTTGGTTCTACAAACAGGCAACACATATGCTGTCAGCTCTCTATAGCAAATTCCCCAAGTCTGTTTATACAGTTACATTTATACCAGAAGGTATTTTTCTCAAAGTCTGATGTAATATAGTTCTTCACCTTGTATAACAGTTTTCCTTTGTTCCCTTGTCCTTGGTTCTTTGTAATTTGATGATCCATGGAAACAGTCTTGCATCATCTGAAATGTGGTGTTCCAGCACTATCTGAAACTTGATGTTACATTTCTTTACTTCATGGATGTCCTTGCAGCTGCCATCTACTTAGTTATTACAGACTTTGTTTCTCAATAACATACTCCTTCACACGGATGCCAAAATCTTAACTATGCTATGCCAGCACATTTACTACTACTTATTTTTTAGCATTTTACACTATTTCTAAATTAACCCTTTATATTTCATATCATTCTTGCAGCTTTTATTCAAGCTAATAATCATGCTAGCAGTAGTTTGAAAGACAGTATATACTATATAGAACAGCGTATTCTTTCAAAGGCACTTAGTCCATTTGACATCACTTTTGTCATTCGTACATTTTCAAATAGTTAGGAACTTGAATTTCGTTTTTACGATAACTATAACAAAACTCTGACAGGAGTTATTATGCTGCACTAGGGCATTTTTCAGTGTAGTTTTTTTGTTTTTGAAATGAT